>NW_027488855.1:0-273703 GCF_050948215.1 Halictus rubicundus | reverse complement strand
TTTGACAGAATCTGAGCTAACTAACCTGAGAATAGATTGTCTTAGACTTTTATATTTTTCGATAATGAATAACTAAGCTAGTGGCTCGATGGGGAGGGAGGAAGAGCAAAACGCATACGCGTGCCGGTAGATTAAATACTCAGAGCGGGTGACCTAAGTGGGCGAGTGCAGGCGAGAGCCGGTCATAAACCTTAGCTCGCTGATGAGAGCCCTACTGTCCCATTGTACGGAAGTACACTTTTTAGAAGAAATGGCCGAGATAACGAACCAAAAAGGCAGTAAACCATTTTCACACTGCACAATTATAAACATGGAGATAGCGCAGGTTGCTTAGCGAGAAACGTGCGGCCGCTTCTCGTTATACATTATGCAGTCAGTCTCATAATTGATGGCAGACACTTTAAATCAGAATAACTTTTTTTATAAATCGACCAAACGACTTCAGCTGTTCTGCCAAGCTAGATAGATTAATTTACTAGATGACATGTAATGAAAACGCAGGAAAAATTGCGTTATATAATTGCGTTAATTGTCGAGCTAGGAAGTAGATTTAACTTTGCTGCCACTACGAATTATTTGGTAGTTAGCATGATTTTGGACCATCGTATAAAAGATCGACTGTTATCCATGGAGAAGAGCCAACAATTGCAAATTGAAAAAAGATTTAGATTAAAATATTAACTAAACAGAAAGTATGACGAGTGTTGAACGTAGACATCAGATCCTTTTAAAAGGGCCTAGCCGATTTATGGTCAAAACTGCCCTTAGAGGAAAAACCCCTCTTTTTTTTTTTTTTTTTTTTTTTTTATCGTGAGGAAATGTTTTATACATACCCCGACTCCCTGGGGGAAGCCGGGGTTATGTGGGATTCTCCCCGGGGGCGAGCCCCCGGAGACTACCCACTAAAACCTCACGCCCACCTAAGCTACACGGGAGGTGCCTGGATCACGCGAGTACTCAACAGGACACCCCCCAGCTATCATCATACCCCGGGGGAGGGGTTAACCTCCCCCACTGCCTACGCTATAAGACCCCGGGCGGAGGGACCCGCCCGGTGTCGCCATCCCTGGAGCCTTCGGATTGGGCTTCCCGAGCCCCAGCTCGGTCCACCCACAGCTCCCGGAGTCCTCGTGCCCCGCTCGGGGCCGGTGTCCCGAAGGAACCAGCCCCGGCCAGAGCAAGAGGACGCCGCCAGAGGAAAAACCCCTCTGAGTAAAATTTCAACCCCCTATCTTGCCCATGAGGTTAGTTACAGGGTAAATTAGATTTCGCGCTTCTCCGCGTATTTCCCGCACTCTGATGCTTTCTAAAATTCTGAAAAAAATGTGACATATTTTGGATTCTAAGGCTGATTTTTGATAATTTTTTCAGATTTTTTTGTTACAAACTGTGGTCGTAAAAAAAAATGAAAAACCTCCAAAAAATCGGAAAAATGCAGATTTCTCAAAAATTTGAAAACATGCTATTCTACTGTTTAGTTCCTTGTTAAAGTACTATAACAGGCAGTGTCGTCAATTTTTTTTAGATTTTTTGTTGTGGGACATCATCGTCAAAAAACAATAAAAACCGAATTTTTTCGACGTTTTTGCTATTAGGAGGAAAGTTACACTTGTTGGTTTTATCGCAGCTATATATTAAGTAATTTTTAGCATTATTAAATTGAAACAAGTAATTCTTTGACCTAAGAAATGTGATTTAAGAGAAAGAATAAATTGTATTTTGTGTGATATATACCAGAATGTTCGTAAAGTTTTGTAACATCGCCGGACGTGTCGAACTAAGGAGCGGATACGCTGGGGTTCTTATCCCGTCGGTGGTAAATGTTTTTTCCCATACATCATCTTTATTTTTTCAATTTCTTATATTATTTATTCATGTGATTTTAACAATATTTTTTTAATGTTTTAAAAATATTGAAGTAACATTGATTAGGCAATGAATATTTATATTATTGTGTTCGTCTACGATTTCCGCCAGATATGAAATTGCTTGTGAAAATTGGTAAGATTCCGTGAAAAGAATTTTGAAATCTACGTCTGTCATTTCCAGAAAATCAAGAAATCAATACTGTTTGAAATGGAATCTTTTTGCGGTTCCAATTGTTTTGACCATCTTAATCGGCTATGCCCTTTTAAATCTTATCACCTATACTTGCACAGTACCGAATGACAGGCTGTTGGAACTTCCAACTTCCAACTTGGTTTCACGTTAATTTTCAACATTATAAACAATTTTGCGACAACACATTTTTACGACTACACGGTACAGTGAACCGGAGTATAATATAAAGGAATATATAAAATACCGTTCTTTACAGATCACATCTAGTTATTTACATAAATCTAAATAGTTGTTATTGCATAATTATTTTCAATAAGGGTTATACAAATTCTGAATCAACATTTCACTATCAAAATATATAATAAAACATCGCAAACATTTAGCATTGTCAATATACTAAAATGCTTGATAATATCAATGTGCTGATCTTCCTGCTGTAACTCGCATCATGTCATTTTACGCCTGATTTTATTTCGAGCCGTTCGCTTCGTTGCGAGCAGCTCGCATCGTGCGAGTACTCGACTCGACTCGAAAAGCGAGTCCCGGCTCGACTGGACCCGAGCTCGGCTCGCATATGCGAGCTTGGCTGCAGGCCTAGTGCCAGGTGGGTGCTGGGATCGGTCGGTAACGGCCCCAATGTCGAGATACTCTCGTCGGGTGTGGAACTAAGAAAGTGGAACTATCACTGATCTCAAATACCAACATCGCTAAAAATGCCGCGCTCGCTACCTAAATAGAACATTTGCTCGTGAATTACGGAAGAAACGTCAGTGACATAGGCAATAAATAAACGGACAATGCGTAGAATGAGAATAATTATTTTTTATTGTATAATTTCATTACACTATTATTGCCTTCTTATTTTCCATATTATTCACCATTGTAATCATTATTTTGTAATCGATAGTTTATAGGTGAAATTAATTAATTTGGAACTTATTGCGATATTTATAAAATAATGATTATTCAACAAAATATATTCTGTAATAGTTATAGAATAAAAAAAAAAAAGAATAAATACAATATTCAAGTAATGACAAAATTCAATCGTTCTTATTGTGATCCGTAGTAACAAACACAGAAAATTATTTTTTTTTACTTATTTAACCGATAATACCACTTCTAATGCTGGACTGCAATTATTCAAGTAAAGGTAGTAACGAAATAAAAGTGTTATGTAATGAAACTAACTTTCGACGGATCTTATCCATATAAAGCTATTTGGTGGCAGTATTATTGCTATTTGTACAGACACACAGATACACAGATTCTTATATCTTGCAATGCACGTTGTTTTTTTCTCCGTCAACCGATTTCGATGAAATTTTCAGCTTCTGTATCCCTAACATAGAGGTAGAGATAAAAGTTTTGAAAAGTGTCTGTCATTTTAAGTTTTAATTATAATTGTATTGATTGCTATTTTTTATACCTTATAGAATTGTTTCTTTACATTTAATATTCTTTATATTTTATCAGCAATAAACTTTATGTATAATCATTAATTGTATTGTTAAATTTAACTTTCTGTGAGTAATTGTCAATACATATACATTAGTAACCACATCTATTTGTCCGCGGCGAAAACCAAGCTGTCGAACTCGAGACGGGAAGGACTCGCCGCGTCTCTTTCTTTTCATATGCTGTCCTTCTTTGCGTCCGAAACTTCCGTCGTTCATTACACAAGTAAATATCATCGGAATTTTGTCATATTTGGTACCGTTTTCCTTAGAAAAATGCCACGAGTATGTTGGTGAAAGTCCGATAGAAAAATAATTAATAATGAAAAAGTTTATTTTTTTATTTAAAGGCCTGAGCTCACGCCAGTCTTTCATCTTTTCCGAACGCTTCGACTCTCCGCGGCTCTTTCTTTCCCATACGCTGTCCTTTTTCGCGTCCGAAACATCAATCGTTCATTGCACAAGCAATTATCGTCGGAATTATATCATATTTGGTTTCATTTTAATCAGAAAAATGTCACGAATATGTTGGTAAAAGTTAAAAAAAAAAAAAAAATAACGAAAAATAAAGAAGTTTTGTGATTGGATTAGTAGTGGTCTTCTGGTCTCACACCGATATAGCCGACAATGTGTGGCCCACTCCTCGGGGAGGACGCTTCTCTAGTTTCGCTGTCCGCTTCTCCGTGCAACATTATATGTATCGTAGACGG
The DNA here is from genome assembly GCF_050948215.1 of Halictus rubicundus. NCBI lineage: Eukaryota > Metazoa > Arthropoda > Insecta > Hymenoptera > Halictidae > Halictus > Halictus rubicundus. The sequence goes on along the minus strand of NW_027488855.1, from coordinate 269,475 downwards.
ATATTCTCTCCTTTTGAATGCCAGTCATTCTGGTGTGCCCAGAGTTGGGCATTATTAGATAAAAATTATTTAAATAACGATTCGAATAAAAGATACTTCATCTTTATTCGTTATTCGAAGGTTCGAATAAAAAAGGTATCCTTATTCGACGAGTATCGAATAAATAATTTTATTCGACGAGAATTTATCCGACGAATAAAGATACTTTTTTTTATTCGAAGCGGATTTATTCGAACTACGAGAAATTTTTTCATCTTTCATCTGTATCATTTATTCGAAGGCTTCAAATAAATGCTCGAATAACTTTTGCCGAGTGCCGAGCTTCAAAGACCCAGCGACGACAGACGACATACAATGTAAACGGGTGGAGAATCGCGCACGAATGAAAGTTTAAACTTTTAGATTGTGCAATATATCCTCATGAAATTGTGACGAGCGAATGGAGGGGATTTTCCTGATGAAAATGAGATCAAATTCGGGTGTAATCGACCAAGTTTCACTGATACGTAATGTTACGATAAAAATTACAATCTCATTAAAGACAGTCCAAATGATGTCGTGTTTAGACTCATTTTGATCGGGATGAGCTCTACAACTCATTCGTATTAACAATATTGTTCTGATTAAAAACATAAAAGCATAAATTGCCAATAATGTTGGATTCTCCATCTGCTTACATTGTAGGCTGTTGGTCGGTCTTTATAAAAAAATCTTTATTCGTCGAATAAATTCATTACGTGCGGAATAGAGATAACATAATTATTTTTATTTGACGCGTAACAAATCATTTTTTATCTTTTATTCGCTGTTTGAAATGTCTATTTCAATAAAAATTTGCCCATCTTTGCTTCTACAATTATATTATTTTATATTATATTAATTCATCCACGTGATTCTCTCTCAAACTCTATACTATTCGGAATAGTACGTTAAATAAACGCTACTCTGGTTTTCAACATATTTCTGTTCCCACAGATCGATTCTTGGAACAATTATCTATAAAAAAAAAAGTGTAAGGAAATAATGCTTGTTCATGAAATATTTTTAAATTACAAATTAAGGTATCTCATATGGAAGTAGAAATTGATTTTCCTAAAATTATGCTTTAATAATTTCTTACGTAAAATATTTTGACGAATTTTTCGTCCTTGATATTAGTTTTACTTTTAATATTTTAGATCTTAAAAAGCAACACTAAAAAAAAATATCTTTTTAATTTGAATACGTTTGTCGGAGAATGTAACATTTGATAATCGATATGGGTCCGTGATGATTCACCTTCTCAGCGACGAGAAGTTCCTTAGTGGTCTTCTGCACCGACGAGATACCGTCGTTGGCCTTCTGTTTCTTACTCCAGCCAAAATCTATCCTAGAGAGCGGTAGACAACACCGTATTTTTCGAGCGACACATTCTCCCGTAAGGCTGTCAGTCTTTATATATATCTGGTCGGTGGATCAGTGCACCCACGAGATATATATATATATATATATATATATATAAAGACTGCCAGCCCCCGTGTTAAACTGCGAGTCTCAAAGTGGGTGCCAGGTGGGTGCTGGGAGCGGTCGGTAACGGCCCTAATGTCGAGATACTCTCGTCGGTTGTGGAACTAAAAGAACATTTGCTCGTGAATTATGGAAAAAACGTCAGTGACAGAGGCAATAAATAAACGTATAATGCGTAGAATGAAAATAATTATCTTTTATTGTATAATTTCATTACACTCTTATTGCCTTCTTATTTTCCATATTGTTCACCATTGTAATCATTATTTTATAATCGATAATTTATAGGTGTAATTAATTAATTTGGAACTTCTTGCGATATTTATAAAATAATGATTATTCAACAAAATATATTCTGTAATAGTTATAGAATAAAAAAAAAGAATAAATACAATATTCAAGTAATGTGGCGGACCCCTTGGAGAAGGGTTGATCGGACCCAGGTAGGAGCGTCGTCTGCGGGCTGGGACCTTGGACGCACTTGGTCGCCAGGCCCAAGCTCTTCCCGAGCGCACACTTAGTCGCCGGAAGTCTGTTCCTACCTGGGGTGCACATTTGGCGACCAGGTTCGGGGTTTTTCCTTGGCGTGCACATTTGGCCGCCAACCCTTGACTTTCGCCAGGACACGGATGTTCGGTGCAAGGACACGAACTTTCTCCAAGTGGCACGTACAGGAAGCGACATCCCCACTCCAGAAGTTTTCTTGTTCGAAGGAAATTCCTGGAGGATATAAGCGCGGATTCTGACGGATGACAGGGTCAGTCAGTCAGTCAGTCAGTTCAAGTCAGTCAGTCGTTGTGAGAAGTCGTCATTCGCCGTCAGTTGTTCGTATAGTCGTTTATCCGTAGTTCTTGTTTCATTGTTATTTCATTTTCTTTGTTCCTTGTTACGTCGTTGAGTTTTTGTTGCTTATTTAATAAATGGTTATTGTTATATTGGGTGAATCCTTTACTGAACACCCAAACCACAACACATACCAAAAGGAAATAAAAATTTTTTTATCTTTTATTCGTTACTCGAAATTTTTATTTAGATAAATATTTTGCCCAACTCTGGTTGAGCTTAGCTCGGCTCGATTGTGCGAGTCGAGTCGAGTACTCGCACGATGCGAGCTATCCGCACCGATGCGAGCTGCTCGAAATAAAATCAGGCGTAAAATGACATGATGCGAGTTACAGCGGGAAGATCAGCACATCGATATTATCAAGCATTTTAGTATATTGACAATGCTAAATGTTTGCGATGTTTTATTATATATTTTGATAGTGAAATGTTGATTCAGAATTTCTATAACCCTTATTGAAAATAATTATGCAATAACAACTATTTCCTAGATTTATGTAAATAACTAGCTGTGTGATCTGTAAAGAACGGTATTTTATATATTCCTTTATATTATACTCCGGGGTTCAGTGTACAGTCGTAAAAATGTGTTGTTGCAAAATTGTTTATAATGTTAAAAATTAACGTTAAGCTTCGTTAAATAGTTTTTGAAAGGAATGGGTATATAAACAATATTGTATAATATTGATGTGTATTTATACGAGGTCGCCGCCGCGTCTACAATGTGTATGCTGGCGGTTCGTCGGCGTGCTCTTTGGACAGGCCGCCACACTGGTACTCGCACCAAAGGTCAAAAGACTGAATTCTGGTAAGCTGAGAAAAACTGTTTGACAGAATCTGAGCTAACTAACCTGAGAATAGATTGTCTTAGACTTTTATATTTTTCGATAATGAATAACTAAGCTAGTGGCTCGATGGGGAGGGAGGAAGAGCAAAACGCATACGCGTGCCGGTAGATTAAATACTCAGAGCGGGTGACCTAAGTGGGCGAGTGCAGGCGAGAGCCGGTCATAAACCTTAGCTCGCTGATGAGAGCCCTACTGTCCCATTGTACGGAAGTACACTTTTTAGAAGAAATGGCCGAGATAACGAACCAAAAAGGCAGTAAACCATTTTCACACTGCACAATTATAAACATGGAGATAGCGCAGGTTGCTTAGCGAGAAACGTGCGGCCGCTTCTCGTTATACATTATGCAGTCAGTCTCATAATTGATGGCAGACACTTTAAATCAGAATAACTTTTTTTATAAATCGACCAAACGACTTCAGCTGTTCTGCCAAGCTAGATAGATTAATTTACTAGATGACATGTAATGAAAACGCAGGAAAAATTGCGTTATATAATTGCGTTAATTGTCGAGCTAGGAAGTAGATTTAACTTTGCTGCCACTACGAATTATTTGGTAGTTAGCATGATTTTGGACCATCGTATAAAAGATCGACTGTTATCCATGGAGAAGAGCCAACAATTGCAAATTGAAAAAAGATTTAGATTAAAATATTAACTAAACAGAAAGTATGACGAGTGTTGAACGTAGACATCAGATCCTTTTAAAAGGGCCTAGCCGATTTATGGTCAAAACTGCCCTTAGAGGAAAAACCCCTCTTTTTTTTTTTTTTTTTTTTTTTTATCGTGAGGAAATGTTTTATACATACCCCGACTCCCTGGGGGAAGCCGGGGTTATGTGGGATTCTCCCCGGGGGCGAGCCCCCGGAGACTACCCACTAAAACCTCACGCCCACCTAAGCTACACGGGAGGTGCCTGGATCACGCGAGTACTCAACAGGACACCCCCCAGCTATCATCATACCCCGGGGGAGGGGTTAACCTCCCCCACTGCCTACGCTATAAGACCCCGGGCGGAGGGACCCGCCCGGTGTCGCCATCCCTGGAGCCTTCGGATTGGGCTTCCCGAGCCCCAGCTCGGTCCACCCACAGCTCCCGGAGTCCTCGTGCCCCGCTCGGGGCCGGTGTCCCGAAGGAACCAGCCCCGGCCAGAGCAAGAGGACGCCGCCAGAGGAAAAACCCCTCTGAGTAAAATTTCAACCCCCTATCTTGCCCATGAGGTTAGTTACAGGGTAAATTAGATTTCGCGCTTCTCCGCGTATTTCCCGCACTCTGATGCTTTCTAAAATTCTGAAAAAAATGTGACATATTTTGGATTCTAAGGCTGATTTTTGATAATTTTTTCAGATTTTTTTGTTACAAACTGTGGTCGTAAAAAAAAATGAAAAACCTCCAAAAAATCGGAAAAATGCAGATTTCTCAAAAATTTGAAAACATGCTATTCTACTGTTTAGTTCCTTGTTAAAGTACTATAACAGGCAGTGTCGTCAATTTTTTTTAGATTTTTTGTTGTGGGACATCATCGTCAAAAAACAATAAAAACCGAATTTTTTCGACGTTTTTGCTATTAGGAGGAAAGTTACACTTGTTGGTTTTATCGCAGCTATATATTAAGTAATTTTTAGCATTATTAAATTGAAACAAGTAATTCTTTGACCTAAGAAATGTGATTTAAGAGAAAGAATAAATTGTATTTTGTGTGATATATACCAGAATGTTCGTAAAGTTTTGTAACATCGCCGGACGTGTCGAACTAAGGAGCGGATACGCTGGGGTTCTTATCCCGTCGGTGGTAAATGTTTTTTCCCATACATCATCTTTATTTTTTCAATTTCTTATATTATTTATTCATGTGATTTTAACAATATTTTTTTAATGTTTTAAAAATATTGAAGTAACATTGATTAGGCAATGAATATTTATATTATTGTGTTCGTCTACGATTTCCGCCAGATATGAAATTGCTTGTGAAAATTGGTAAGATTCCGTGAAAAGAATTTTGAAATCTACGTCTGTCATTTCCAGAAAATCAAGAAATCAATACTGTTTGAAATGGAATCTTTTTGCGGTTCCAATTGTTTTGACCATCTTAATCGGCTATGCCCTTTTAAATCTTATCACCTATACTTGCACAGTACCGAATGACAGGCTGTTGGAACTTCCAACTTCCAACTTGGTTTCACGTTAATTTTCAACATTATAAACAATTTTGCGACAACACATTTTTACGACTACACGGTACAGTGAACCGGAGTATAATATAAAGGAATATATAAAATACCGTTCTTTACAGATCACATCTAGTTATTTACATAAATCTAAATAGTTGTTATTGCATAATTATTTTCAATAAGGGTTATACAAATTCTGAATCAACATTTCACTATCAAAATATATAATAAAACATCGCAAACATTTAGCATTGTCAATATACTAAAATGCTTGATAATATCAATGTGCTGATCTTCCTGCTGTAACTCGCATCATGTCATTTTACGCCTGATTTTATTTCGAGCCGTTCGCTTCGTTGCGAGCAGCTCGCATCGTGCGAGTACTCGACTCGACTCGAAAAGCGAGTCCCGGCTCGACTGGACCCGAGCTCGGCTCGCATATGCGAGCTTGGCTGCAGGCCTAGTGCCAGGTGGGTGCTGGGATCGGTCGGTAACGGCCCCAATGTCGAGATACTCTCGTCGGGTGTGGAACTAAGAAAGTGGAACTATCACTGATCTCAAATACCAACATCGCTAAAAATGCCGCGCTCGCTACCTAAATAGAACATTTGCTCGTGAATTACGGAAGAAACGTCAGTGACATAGGCAATAAATAAACGGACAATGCGTAGAATGAGAATAATTATTTTTTATTGTATAATTTCATTACACTATTATTGCCTTCTTATTTTCCATATTATTCACCATTGTAATCATTATTTTGTAATCGATAGTTTATAGGTGAAATTAATTAATTTGGAACTTATTGCGATATTTATAAAATAATGATTATTCAACAAAATATATTCTGTAATAGTTATAGAATAAAAAAAAAAAAGAATAAATACAATATTCAAGTAATGACAAAATTCAATCGTTCTTATTGTGATCCGTAGTAACAAACACAGAAAATTATTTTTTTTTACTTATTTAACCGATAATACCACTTCTAATGCTGGACTGCAATTATTCAAGTAAAGGTAGTAACGAAATAAAAGTGTTATGTAATGAAACTAACTTTCGACGGATCTTATCCATATAAAGCTATTTGGTGGCAGTATTATTGCTATTTGTACAGACACACAGATACACAGATTCTTATATCTTGCAATGCACGTTGTTTTTTTCTCCGTCAACCGATTTCGATGAAATTTTCAGCTTCTGTATCCCTAACATAGAGGTAGAGATAAAAGTTTTGAAAAGTGTCTGTCATTTTAAGTTTTAATTATAATTGTATTGATTGCTATTTTTTATACCTTATAGAATTGTTTCTTTACATTTAATATTCTTTATATTTTATCAGCAATAAACTTTATGTATAATCATTAATTGTATTGTTAAATTTAACTTTCTGTGAGTAATTGTCAATACATATACATTAGTAACCACATCTATTTGTCCGCGGCGAAAACCAAGCTGTCGAACTCGAGACGGGAAGGACTCGCCGCGTCTCTTTCTTTTCATATGCTGTCCTTCTTTGCGTCCGAAACGTCCGTCGTTCATTACACAAGTAAATATCATCGGAATTTTGTCATATTTGGTACCGTTTTCCTTAGAAAAATGCCACGAGTATGTTGGTGAAAGTCCGATAGAAAAATAATTAATAATGAAAAAGTTTATTTTTTTATTTAAAGGCCTGAGCTCACGCCAGTCTTTCATCTTTTCCGAACGCTTCGACTCTCCGCGGCTCTTTCTTTCCCATACGCTGTCCTTTTTCGCGTCCGAAACATCAATCGTTCATTGCACAAGCAATTATCGTCGGAATTATATCATATTTGGTTTCATTTTAATCAGAAAAATGTCACGAATATGTTGGTAAAAGTTAAAAAAAAAAAAAAAATAACGAAAAATAAAGAAGTTTTGTGATTGGATTAGTAGTGGTCTTCTGGTCTCACACCGATATAGCCGACAATGTGTGGCCCACTCCTCGGGGAGGACGCTTCTCTAGTTTCGCTGTCCGCTTCTCCGTGCAACATTATATGTATCGTAGACGGATATTCTCTCCTTTTGAATGCCAGTCATTCTGGTGTGCCCAGAGTTGGGCATTATTAGATAAAAATTATTTAAATAACGATTCGAATAAAAGATACTTCATCTTTATTCGTTATTCGAAGGTTCGAATAAAAAAGGTATCCTTATTCGACGAGTATCGAATAAATAATTTTATTCGACGAGAATTTATCCGACGAATAGAGATACTTTTTTTTATTCGAAGCGGATTTATTCGAACTACGAGAAATTTTTTCATCTTTCATCTGTATCATTTATTCGAAGGCTTCAAATAAATGCTCGAATAACTTTTGCCGAGTGCCGAGCTTCAAAGACCCAGCGACAACAGACGACATACAATGTAAACGGATGGAGAATCGCGCACGTATGAAAGTTTAAACTTTCTGATTTTTTTGTTACAAACTGTGGTCGTAAAAAAAATGAAAAACCTCCAAAAAATCGGAAAAATGCAGATTTCTCAAAAATTTGAAAACATGCTATTCTACTGTTTAGTTCCTTGTTAAAGTACTATAACAGGCAGTGTCGACAATTTTTTTTAGATTTTTTGTTGTGGGACATCATCGTCAAAAAACAATAAAAACCGAATTTTTTCGACGTTTTTGCTATTAGGAGGAAAGTTACACTTGTTGGTTTTATCGCAGCTATATATTAAGTAATTTTTAGCATTATTAAATTGAAACAAGTAATTCTTTGACCTAAGAAATGTGATTTAAGAGAAAGAATAAATTGTATTTTGTGTGATATATACCAGAATGTTCGTAAAGTTTTGTAACATCGCCGGACGTGTCGAACTAAGGAGCGGATACGCTGGGGTTCTTATCCCGTCGGTGGTAAATGTTTTTTCCCATACATCATCTTTATTTTTTCAATTTCTTATATTATTTATTCATGTGATTTTAACAATATTTTTTTAATGTTTTAAAAATATTGAAGTAACATTGATTAGGCAATGAATATTTATATTATTGTGTTCGTCTACGATTTCCGCCAGATATGAAATTGCTTGTGAAAATTGGTAAGATTCCGTGAAAAGAATTTTGAAATCTACGTCTGTCATTTCCAGAAAATCAAGAAATCAATACTGTTTGAAATGGAATCTTTTTGCGGTTCCAATTGTTTTGACCATCTTAATCGGCTATGCCCTTTTAAATCTTATCACCTATACTTGCACAGTACCGAATGACAGGCTGTTGGAACTTCCAACTTCCAACTTGGTTTCACGTTAATTTTCAACATTATAAACAATTTTGCGACAACACATTTTTACGACTACACGGTACAGTGAACCGGAGTATAATATAAAGGAATATATAAAATACCGTTCTTTACAGATCACATCTAGTTATTTACATAAATCTAAATAGTTGTTATTGCATAATTATTTTCAATAAGGGTTATACAAATTCTGAATCAACATTTCACTATCAAAATATATAATAAAACATCGCAAACATTTAGCATTGTCAATATACTAAAATGCTTGATAATATCAATGTGCTGATCTTCCTGCTGTAACTCGCATCATGTCATTTTACGCCTGATTTTATTTCGAGCCGTTCGCTTCGTTGCGAGCAGCTCGCATCGTGCGAGTACTCGACTCGACTCGAAAAGCGAGTCCCGGCTCGACTGGACCCGAGCTCGGCTCGCATATGCGAGCTTGGCTGCAGGCCTAGTGCCAGGTGGGTGCTGGGATCGGTCGGTAACGGCCCCAATGTCGAGATACTCTCGTCGGTTGTGGAACTAAGAAAGTGGAACTATCACTGATCTCAAATACCAACATCGCTAAACATGCCGCGCTCGCTACCTAAATAGAACATTTGCTCGTGAATTACGGAAGAAACGTCAGTGACATAGGCAATAAATAAACGGATAATGCGTAGAATGAGAATAATTATTTTTTATTGTATAATTTCATTACACTATTATTGCCTTCTTATTTTCCATATTATTCACCATTGTAATCATTATTTTATAATCGATAGTTTATAGGTGAAATTAATTAATTTGGAACTTATTGCGATATTTATAAAATAATGATTATTCAACAAAATATATTCTGTAATAGTTATAGAATAAAAAAAAAAAAGAATAAATACAATATTCAAGTAATGACAAAATTCAATCGTTCTTATTGTGATCCGTAGTAACAAACACAGAAAATTATTTTTTTTTACTTATTTAACCGATAATACCACTTCTAATGCTGGACTGCAATTATTCAAGTAAAGGTAGTAACGAAATAAAAGTGTTATGTAATGAAACTAACTTTCGACGGATCTTATCCATATAAAGCTATTTGGTGGCAGTATTATTGCTATTTGTACAGACACACAGATACACAGATTCTTATATCTTGCAATGCACGTTGTTTTTTTCTCCGTCAACCGATTTCGATGAAATTTTCAGCTTCTGTATCCCTAACATAGAGGTAGAGATAAAAGTTTTGAAAAGTGTCTGTCATTTTAAGTTTTAATTATAATTGTATTGATTGCTATTTTTTATACCTTATAGAATTGTTTCTTTACATTTAATATTCTTTATATTTTATCAGCAATAAACTTTATGTATAATCATTAATTGTATTGTTAAATTTAACTTTCTGTGAGTAATTGTCAATACATATACATTAGTAACCACATCTATTTGTCCGCGGCGAAAACCAAGCTGTCGAACTCGAGACGGGAAGGACTCGCCGCGTCTCTTTCTTTTCATATGCTGTCCTTCTTTGCGTCCGAAACTTCCGTCGTTCATTACACAAGTAAATATCATCGGAATTTTGTCATATTTGGTACCGTTTTCCTTAGAAAAATGCCACGAGTATGTTGGTGAAAGTCCGATAGAAAAATAATTAATAATGAAAAAGTTTATTTTTTTATTTAAAGGCCTGAGCTCACGCCAGTCTTTCATCTTTTCCGAACGCTTCGACTCTCCGCGGCTCTTTCTTTCCCATACGCTGTCCTTTTTCGCGTCCGAAACATCAATCGTTCATTGCACAAGCAATTATCGTCGGAATTATATCATATTTGGTTTCATTTTAATCAGAAAAATGTCACGAATATGTTGGTAAAAGTTAAAAAAAAAAAAAAAATAACGAAAAATAAAGAAGTTTTGTGATTGGATTAGTAGTGGTCTTCTGGTCTCACACCGATATAGCCGACAATGTGTGGCCCACTCCTCGGGGAGGACGCTTCTCTAGTTTCGCTGTCCGCTTCTCCGTGCAACATTATATGTATCGTAGACGGATATTCTCTCCTTTTGAATGCCAGTCATTCTGGTGTGCCCAGAGTTGGGCATTATTAGATAAAAATTATTTAAATAACGATTCGAATAAAAGATACTTCATCTTTATTCGTTATTCGAAGGTTCGAATAAAAAAGGTATCCTTATTCGACGAGTATCGAATAAATAATTTTATTCGACGAGAATTTATCCGACGAATAGAGATACTTTTTTTTATTCGAAGCGGATTTATTCGAACTACGAGAAATTTTTTCATCTTTCATCTGTATCATTTATTCGAAGGCTTCAAATAAATGCTCGAATAACTTTTGCCGAGTGCCGAGCTTCAAAGACCCAGCGACAACAGACGACATACAATGTAAACGGATGGAGAATCGCGCACGTATGAAAGTTTAAACTTTCTGATTTTTTTGTTACAAACTGTGGTCGTAAAAAAAATGAAAAACCTCCAAAAAATCGGAAAAATGCAGATTTCTCAAAAATTTGAAAACATGCTATTCTACTGTTTAGTTCCTTGTTAAAGTACTATAACAGGCAGTGTCGTCAATTTTTTTTAGATTTTTTGTTGTGGGACATCATCGTCAAAAAACAATAAAAACCGAATTTTTTCGACGTTTTTGCTATTAGGAGGAAAGTTACACTTGTTGGTTTTATCGCAGCTATATATTAAGTAATTTTTAGCATTATTAAATTGAAACAAGTAATTCTTTGACCTAAGAAATGTGATTTAAGAGAAAGAATAAATTGTATTTTGTGTGATATATACCAGAATGTTCGTAAAGTTTTGTAACATCGCCGGACGTGTCGAACTAAGGAGCGGATACGCTGGGGTTCTTATCCCGTCGGTGGTAAATGTTTTTTCCCATACATCATCTTTATTTTTTCAATTTCTTATATTATTTATTCATGTGATTTTAACAATATTTTTTTAATGTTTTAAAAATATTGAAGTAACATTGATTAGGCAATGAATATTTATATTATTGTGTTCGTCTACGATTTCCGCCAGATATGAAATTGCTTGTGAAAATTGGTAAGATTCCGTGAAAAGAATTTTGAAATCTACGTCTGTCATTTCCAGAAAATCAAGAAATCAATACTGTTTGAAATGGAATCTTTTTGCGGTTCCAATTGTTTTGACCATCTTAATCGGCTATGCCCTTTTAAATCTTATCACCTATACTTGCACAGTACCGAATGACAGGCTGTTGGAACTTCCAACTTCCAACTTGGTTTCACGTTAATTTTCAACATTATAAACAATTTTGCGACAACACATTTTTACGACTACACGGTACAGTGAACCGGAGTATAATATAAAGGAATATATAAAATACCGTTCTTTACAGATCACATCTAGTTATTTACATAAATCTAAATAGTTGTTATTGCATAATTATTTTCAATAAGGGTTATACAAATTCTGAATCAACATTTCACTATCAAAATATATAATAAAACATCGCAAACATTTAGCATTGTCAATATACTAAAATGCTTGATAATATCAATGTGCTGATCTTCCTGCTGTAACTCGCATCATGTCATTTTACGCCTGATTTTATTTCGAGCCGTTCGCTTCGTTGCGAGCAGCTCGCATCGTGCGAGTACTCGACTCGACTCGAAAAGCGAGTCCCGGCTCGACTGGACCCGAGCTCGGCTCGCATATGCGAGCTTGGCTGCAGGCCTAGTCCCAGGTGGGTGCTGGGATCGGTCGGTAACGGCCCCAATGTCGAGATACTCTCGTCGGTTGTGGAACTAAGAAAGTGGAACTATCACTGATCTCAAATACCAACATCGCTAAACATGCCGCGCTCGCTACCTAAATAGAACATTTGCTCGTGAATTACGGAAGAAACGTCAGTGACATAGGCAATAAATAAACGGATAATGCGTAGAATGAGAATAATTATTTTTTATTGTATAATTTCATTACACTATTATTGCCTTCTTATTTTCCATATTATTCACCATTGTAATCATTATTTTATAATCGATAGTTTATAGGTGAAATTAATTAATTTGGAACTTATTGCGATATTTATAAAATAATGATTATTCAACAAAATATATTCTGTAATAGTTATAGAATAAAAAAAAAAAAGAATAAATACAATATTCAAGTAATGACAAAATTCAATCGTTCTTATTGTGATCCGTAGTAACAAACACAGAAAATTATTTTTTTTTACTTATTTAACCGATAATACCACTTCTAATGCTGGACTGCAATTATTCAAGTAAAGGTAGTAACGAAATAAAAGTGTTATGTAATGAAACTAACTTTCGACGGATCTTATCCATATAAAGCTATTTGGTGGCAGTATTATTGCTATTTGTACAGACACACAGATACACAGATTCTTATATCTTGCAATGCACGTTGTTTTTTTCTCCGTCAACCGATTTCGATGAAATTTTCAGCTTCTGTATCCCTAACATAGAGGTAGAGATAAAAGTTTTGAAAAGTGTCTGTCATTTTAAGTTTTAATTATAATTGTATTGATTGCTATTTTTTATACCTTATAGAATTGTTTCTTTACATTTAATATTCTTTATATTTTATCAGCAATAAACTTTATGTATAATCATTAATTGTATTGTTAAATTTAACTTTCTGTGAGTAATTGTCAATACATATACATTAGTAACCACATCTATTTGTCCGCGGCGAAAACCAAGCTGTCGAACTCGAGACGGGAAGGACTCGCCGCGTCTCTTTCTTTTCATATGCTGTCCTTCTTTGCGTCCGAAACTTCCGTCGTTCATTACACAAGTAAATATCATCGGAATTTTGTCATATTTGGTACCGTTTTCCTTAGAAAAATGCCACGAGTATGTTGGTGAAAGTCCGATAGAAAAATAATTAATAATGAAAAAGTTTATTTTTTTATTTAAAGGCCTGAGCTCACGCCAGTCTTTCATCTTTTCCGAACGCTTCGACTCTCCGCGGCTCTTTCTTTCCCATACGCTGTCCTTTTTCGCGTCCGAAACATCAATCGTTCATTGCACAAGCAATTATCGTCGGAATTATATCATATTTGGTTTCATTTTAATCAGAAAAATGTCACGAATATGTTGGTAAAAGTTAAAAAAAAAAAAAAAATAACGAAAAATAAAGAAGTTTTGTGATTGGATTAGTAGTGGTCTTCTGGTCTCACACCGATATAGCCGACAATGTGTGGCCCACTCCTCGGGGAGGACGCTTCTCTAGTTTCGCTGTCCGCTTCTCCGTGCAACATTATATGTATCGTAGACGGATATTCTCTCCTTTTGAATGCCAGTCATTCTGGTGTGCCCAGAGTTGGGCATTATTAGATAAAAATTATTTAAATAACGATTCGAATAAAAGATACTTCATCTTTATTCGTTATTCGAAGGTTCGAATAAAAAAGGTATCCTTATTCGACGAGTATCGAATAAATAATTTTATTCGACGAGAATTTATCCGACGAATAAAGATACTTTTTTTTATTCGAAGCGGATTTATTCGAACTACGAGAAATTTTTTCATCTTTCATCTGTATCATTTATTCGAAGGCTTCAAATAAATGCTCGAATAACTTTTGCCGAGTGCCGAGCTTCAAAGACCCAGCGACGACAGACGACATACAATGTAAACGGGTGGAGAATCGCGCACGAATGAAAGTTTAAACTTTTAGATTGTGCAATATATCCTCATGAAATTGTGACGAGCGAATGGAGGGGATTTTCCTGATGAAAATGAGATCAAATTCGGGTGTAATCGACCAAGTTTCACTGATACGTAATGTTACGATAAAAATTACAATCTCATTAAAGACAGTCCAAATGATGTCGTGTTTAGACTCATTTTGATCGGGATGAGCTCTACAACTCATTCGTATTAACAATATTGTTCTGATTAAAAACATAAAAGCATAAATTGCCAATAATGTTGGATTCTCCATCTGCTTACATTGTAGGCTGTTGGTCGGTCTTTATAAAAAAATCTTTATTCGTCGAATAAATTCATTACGTGCGGAATAGAGATAACATAATTATTTTTATTTGACGCGTAACAAATCATTTTTTATCTTTTATTCGCTGTTTGAAATGTCTATTTCAATAAAAATTTGCCCATCTTTGCTTCTACAATTATATTATTTTATATTATATTAATTCATCCACGTGATTCTCTCTCAAACTCTATACTATTCGGAATAGTACGTTAAATAAACGCTACTCTGGTTTTCAACATATTTCTGTTCCCACAGATCGATTCTTGGAACAATTATCTATAAAAAAAAAAGTGTAAGGAAATAATGCTTGTTCATGAAATATTTTTAAATTACAAATTAAGGTATCTCATATGGAAGTAGAAATTGATTTTCCTAAAATTATGCTTTAATAATTTCTTACGTAAAATATTTTGACGAATTTTTCGTCCTTGATATTAGTTTTACTTTTAATATTTTAGATCTTAAAAAGCAACACTAAAAAAAAATATCTTTTTAATTTGAATACGTTTGTCGGAGAATGTAACATTTGATAATCGATATGGGTCCGTGATGATTCACCTTCTCAGCGACGAGAAGTTCCTTAGTGGTCTTCTGCACCGACGAGATACCGTCGTTGGCCTTCTGTTTCTTACTCCAGCCAAAATCTATCCTAGAGAGCGGTAGACAACACCGTATTTTTCGAGCGACACATTCTCCCGTAAGGCTGTCAGTCTTTATATATATCTGGTCGGTGGATCAGTGCACCCACGAGATATATATATATATATATATATATATAAAGACTGCCAGCCCCCGTGTTAAACTGCGAGTCTCAAAGTGGGTGCCAGGTGGGTGCTGGGAGCGGTCGGTAACGGCCCTAATGTCGAGATACTCTCGTCGGTTGTGGAACTAAAAGAACATTTGCTCGTGAATTATGGAAAAAACGTCAGTGACAGAGGCAATAAATAAACGTATAATGCGTAGAATGAAAATAATTATCTTTTATTGTATAATTTCATTACACTCTTATTGCCTTCTTATTTTCCATATTGTTCACCATTGTAATCATTATTTTATAATCGATAATTTATAGGTGTAATTAATTAATTTGGAACTTCTTGCGATATTTATAAAATAATGATTATTCAACAAAATATATTCTGTAATAGTTATAGAATAAAAAAAAAGAATAAATACAATATTCAAGTAATGTGGCGGACCCCTTGGAGAAGGGTTGATCGGACCCAGGTAGGAGCGTCGTCTGCGGGCTGGGACCTTGGACGCACTTGGTCGCCAGGCCCAAGCTCTTCCCGAGCGCACACTTAGTCGCCGGAAGTCTGTTCCTACCTGGGGTGCACATTTGGCGACCAGGTTCGGGGTTTTTCCTTGGCGTGCACATTTGGCCGCCAACCCTTGACTTTCGCCAGGACACGGATGTTCGGTGCAAGGACACGAACTTTCTCCAAGTGGCACGTACAGGAAGCGACATCCCCACTCCAGAAGTTTTCTTGTTCGAAGGAAATTCCTGGAGGATATAAGCGCGGATTCTGACGGATGACAGGGTCAGTCAGTCAGTCAGTCAGTTCAAGTCAGTCAGTCGTTGTGAGAAGTCGTCATTCGCCGTCAGTTGTTCGTATAGTCGTTTATCCGTAGTTCTTGTTTCATTGTTATTTCATTTTCTTTGTTCCTTGTTACGTCGTTGAGTTTTTGTTGCTTATTTAATAAATGGTTATTGTTATATTGGGTGAATCCTTTACTGAACACCCAAACCACAACACATACCAAAAGGAAATAAAAATTTTTTTATCTTTTATTCGTTACTCGAAATTTTTATTTAGATAAATATTTTGCCCAACTCTGGTTGAGCTTAGCTCGGCTCGATTGTGCGAGTCGAGTCGAGTACTCGCACGATGCGAGCTATCCGCACCGATGCGAGCTGCTCGAAATAAAATCAGGCGTAAAATGACATGATGCGAGTTACAGCGGGAAGATCAGCACATCGATATTATCAAGCATTTTAGTATATTGACAATGCTAAATGTTTGCGATGTTTTATTATATATTTTGATAGTGAAATGTTGATTCAGAATTTCTATAACCCTTATTGAAAATAATTATGCAATAACAACTATTTCCTAGATTTATGTAAATAACTAGCTGTGTGATCTGTAAAGAACGGTATTTTATATATTCCTTTATATTATACTCCGGGGTTCAGTGTACAGTCGTAAAAATGTGTTGTTGCAAAATTGTTTATAATGTTAAAAATTAACGTTAAGCTTCGTTAAATAGTTTTTGAAAGGAATGGGTATATAAACAATATTGTATAATATTGATGTGTATTTATACGAGGTCGCCGCCGCGTCTACAATGTGTATGCTGGCGGTTCGTCGGCGTGCTCTTTGGACAGGCCGCCACACTGGTACTCGCACCAAAGGTCAAAAGACTGAATTCTGGTAAGCTGAGAAAAACTGTTTGACAGAATCTGAGCTAACTAACCTGAGAATAGATTGTCTTAGACTTTTATATTTTTCGATAATGAATAACTAAGCTAGTGGCTCGATGGGGAGGGAGGAAGAGCAAAACGCATACGCGTGCCGGTAGATTAAATACTCAGAGCGGGTGACCTAAGTGGGCGAGTGCAGGCGAGAGCCGGTCATAAACCTTAGCTCGCTGATGAGAGCCCTACTGTCCCATTGTACGGAAGTACACTTTTTAGAAGAAATGGCCGAGATAACGAACCAAAAAGGCAGTAAACCATTTTCACACTGCACAATTATAAACATGGAGATAGCGCAGGTTGCTTAGCGAGAAACGTGCGGCCGCTTCTCGTTATACATTATGCAGTCAGTCTCATAATTGATGGCAGACACTTTAAATCAGAATAACTTTTTTTATAAATCGACCAAACGACTTCAGCTGTTCTGCCAAGCTAGATAGATTAATTTACTAGATGACATGTAATGAAAACGCAGGAAAAATTGCGTTATATAATTGCGTTAATTGTCGAGCTAGGAAGTAGATTTAACTTTGCTGCCACTACGAATTATTTGGTAGTTAGCATGATTTTGGACCATCGTATAAAAGATCGACTGTTATCCATGGAGAAGAGCCAACAATTGCAAATTGAAAAAAGATTTAGATTAAAATATTAACTAAACAGAAAGTATGACGAGTGTTGAACGTAGACATCAGATCCTTTTAAAAGGGCCTAGCCGATTTATGGTCAAAACTGCCCTTAGAGGAAAAACCCCTCTTTTTTTTTTTTTTTTTTTTTTTTATCGTGAGGAAATGTTTTATACATACCCCGACTCCCTGGGGGAAGCCGGGGTTATGTGGGATTCTCCCCGGGGGCGAGCCCCCGGAGACTACCCACTAAAACCTCACGCCCACCTAAGCTACACGGGAGGTGCCTGGATCACGCGAGTACTCAACAGGACACCCCCCAGCTATCATCATACCCCGGGGGAGGGGTTAACCTCCCCCACTGCCTACGCTATAAGACCCCGGGCGGAGGGACCCGCCCGGTGTCGCCATCCCTGGAGCCTTCGGATTGGGCTTCCCGAGCCCCAGCTCGGTCCACCCACAGCTCCCGGAGTCCTCGTGCCCCGCTCGGGGCCGGTGTCCCGAAGGAACCAGCCCCGGCCAGAGCAAGAGGACGCCGCCAGAGGAAAAACCCCTCTGAGTAAAATTTCAACCCCCTATCTTGCCCATGAGGTTAGTTACAGGGTAAATTAGATTTCGCGCTTCTCCGCGTATTTCCCGCACTCTGATGCTTTCTAAAATTCTGAAAAAAATGTGACATATTTTGGATTCTAAGGCTGATTTTTGATAATTTTTTCAGATTTTTTTGTTACAAACTGTGGTCGTAAAAAAAAATGAAAAACCTCCAAAAAATCGGAAAAATGCAGATTTCTCAAAA
Source organism: Halictus rubicundus (assembly GCF_050948215.1). Lineage (NCBI taxonomy): Eukaryota > Metazoa > Arthropoda > Insecta > Hymenoptera > Halictidae > Halictus > Halictus rubicundus. The sequence continues at coordinate 250,936 of NW_027488855.1, read as the reverse complement.
ATTTGAAAACATGCTATTCTACTGTTTAGTTCCTTGTTAAAGTACTATAACAGGCAGTGTCGTCAATTTTTTTTAGATTTTTTGTTGTGGGACATCATCGTCAAAAAACAATAAAAACCGAATTTTTTCGACGTTTTTGCTATTAGGAGGAAAGTTACACTTGTTGGTTTTATCGCAGCTATATATTAAGTAATTTTTAGCATTATTAAATTGAAACAAGTAATTCTTTGACCTAAGAAATGTGATTTAAGAGAAAGAATAAATTGTATTTTGTGTGATATATACCAGAATGTTCGTAAAGTTTTGTAACATCGCCGGACGTGTCGAACTAAGGAGCGGATACGCTGGGGTTCTTATCCCGTCGGTGGTAAATGTTTTTTCCCATACATCATCTTTATTTTTTCAATTTCTTATATTATTTATTCATGTGATTTTAACAATATTTTTTTAATGTTTTAAAAATATTGAAGTAACATTGATTAGGCAATGAATATTTATATTATTGTGTTCGTCTACGATTTCCGCCAGATATGAAATTGCTTGTGAAAATTGGTAAGATTCCGTGAAAAGAATTTTGAAATCTACGTCTGTCATTTCCAGAAAATCAAGAAATCAATACTGTTTGAAATGGAATCTTTTTGCGGTTCCAATTGTTTTGACCATCTTAATCGGCTATGCCCTTTTAAATCTTATCACCTATACTTGCACAGTACCGAATGACAGGCTGTTGGAACTTCCAACTTCCAACTTGGTTTCACGTTAATTTTCAACATTATAAACAATTTTGCGACAACACATTTTTACGACTACACGGTACAGTGAACCGGAGTATAATATAAAGGAATATATAAAATACCGTTCTTTACAGATCACATCTAGTTATTTACATAAATCTAAATAGTTGTTATTGCATAATTATTTTCAATAAGGGTTATACAAATTCTGAATCAACATTTCACTATCAAAATATATAATAAAACATCGCAAACATTTAGCATTGTCAATATACTAAAATGCTTGATAATATCAATGTGCTGATCTTCCTGCTGTAACTCGCATCATGTCATTTTACGCCTGATTTTATTTCGAGCCGTTCGCTTCGTTGCGAGCAGCTCGCATCGTGCGAGTACTCGACTCGACTCGAAAAGCGAGTCCCGGCTCGACTGGACCCGAGCTCGGCTCGCATATGCGAGCTTGGCTGCAGGCCTAGTGCCAGGTGGGTGCTGGGATCGGTCGGTAACGGCCCCAATGTCGAGATACTCTCGTCGGGTGTGGAACTAAGAAAGTGGAACTATCACTGATCTCAAATACCAACATCGCTAAAAATGCCGCGCTCGCTACCTAAATAGAACATTTGCTCGTGAATTACGGAAGAAACGTCAGTGACATAGGCAATAAATAAACGGACAATGCGTAGAATGAGAATAATTATTTTTTATTGTATAATTTCATTACACTATTATTGCCTTCTTATTTTCCATATTATTCACCATTGTAATCATTATTTTGTAATCGATAGTTTATAGGTGAAATTAATTAATTTGGAACTTATTGCGATATTTATAAAATAATGATTATTCAACAAAATATATTCTGTAATAGTTATAGAATAAAAAAAAAAAAGAATAAATACAATATTCAAGTAATGACAAAATTCAATCGTTCTTATTGTGATCCGTAGTAACAAACACAGAAAATTATTTTTTTTTACTTATTTAACCGATAATACCACTTCTAATGCTGGACTGCAATTATTCAAGTAAAGGTAGTAACGAAATAAAAGTGTTATGTAATGAAACTAACTTTCGACGGATCTTATCCATATAAAGCTATTTGGTGGCAGTATTATTGCTATTTGTACAGACACACAGATACACAGATTCTTATATCTTGCAATGCACGTTGTTTTTTTCTCCGTCAACCGATTTCGATGAAATTTTCAGCTTCTGTATCCCTAACATAGAGGTAGAGATAAAAGTTTTGAAAAGTGTCTGTCATTTTAAGTTTTAATTATAATTGTATTGATTGCTATTTTTTATACCTTATAGAATTGTTTCTTTACATTTAATATTCTTTATATTTTATCAGCAATAAACTTTATGTATAATCATTAATTGTATTGTTAAATTTAACTTTCTGTGAGTAATTGTCAATACATATACATTAGTAACCACATCTATTTGTCCGCGGCGAAAACCAAGCTGTCGAACTCGAGACGGGAAGGACTCGCCGCGTCTCTTTCTTTTCATATGCTGTCCTTCTTTGCGTCCGAAACTTCCGTCGTTCATTACACAAGTAAATATCATCGGAATTTTGTCATATTTGGTACCGTTTTCCTTAGAAAAATGCCACGAGTATGTTGGTGAAAGTCCGATAGAAAAATAATTAATAATGAAAAAGTTTATTTTTTTATTTAAAGGCCTGAGCTCACGCCAGTCTTTCATCTTTTCCGAACGCTTCGACTCTCCGCGGCTCTTTCTTTCCCATACGCTGTCCTTTTTCGCGTCCGAAACATCAATCGTTCATTGCACAAGCAATTATCGTCGGAATTATATCATATTTGGTTTCATTTTAATCAGAAAAATGTCACGAATATGTTGGTAAAAGTTAAAAAAAAAAAAAAAATAACGAAAAATAAAGAAGTTTTGTGATTGGATTAGTAGTGGTCTTCTGGTCTCACACCGATATAGCCGACAATGTGTGGCCCACTCCTCGGGGAGGACGCTTCTCTAGTTTCGCTGTCCGCTTCTCCGTGCAACATTATATGTATCGTAGACGGATATTCTCTCCTTTTGAATGCCAGTCATTCTGGTGTGCCCAGAGTTGGGCATTATTAGATAAAAATTATTTAAATAACGATTCGAATAAAAGATACTTCATCTTTATTCGTTATTCGAAGGTTCGAATAAAAAAGGTATCCTTATTCGACGAGTATCGAATAAATAATTTTATTCGACGAGAATTTATCCGACGAATAAAGATACTTTTTTTTATTCGAAGCGGATTTATTCGAACTACGAGAAATTTTTTCATCTTTCATCTGTATCATTTATTCGAAGGCTTCAAATAAATGCTCGAATAACTTTTGCCGAGTGCCGAGCTTCAAAGACCCAGCGACGACAGACGACATACAATGTAAACGGGTGGAGAATCGCGCACGAATGAAAGTTTAAACTTTTAGATTGTGCAATATATCCTCATGAAATTGTGACGAGCGAATGGAGGGGATTTTCCTGATGAAAATGAGATCAAATTCGGGTGTAATCGACCAAGTTTCACTGATACGTAATGTTACGATAAAAATTACAATCTCATTAAAGACAGTCCAAATGATGTCGTGTTTAGACTCATTTTGATCGGGATGAGCTCTACAACTCATTCGTATTAACAATATTGTTCTGATTAAAAACATAAAAGCATAAATTGCCAATAATGTTGGATTCTCCATCTGCTTACATTGTAGGCTGTTGGTCGGTCTTTATAAAAAAATCTTTATTCGTCGAATAAATTCATTACGTGCGGAATAGAGATAACATAATTATTTTTATTTGACGCGTAACAAATCATTTTTTATCTTTTATTCGCTGTTTGAAATGTCTATTTCAATAAAAATTTGCCCATCTTTGCTTCTACAATTATATTATTTTATATTATATTAATTCATCCACGTGATTCTCTCTCAAACTCTATACTATTCGGAATAGTACGTTAAATAAACGCTACTCTGGTTTTCAACATATTTCTGTTCCCACAGATCGATTCTTGGAACAATTATCTATAAAAAAAAAAGTGTAAGGAAATAATGCTTGTTCATGAAATATTTTTAAATTACAAATTAAGGTATCTCATATGGAAGTAGAAATTGATTTTCCTAAAATTATGCTTTAATAATTTCTTACGTAAAATATTTTGACGAATTTTTCGTCCTTGATATTAGTTTTACTTTTAATATTTTAGATCTTAAAAAGCAACACTAAAAAAAAATATCTTTTTAATTTGAATACGTTTGTCGGAGAATGTAACATTTGATAATCGATATGGGTCCGTGATGATTCACCTTCTCAGCGACGAGAAGTTCCTTAGTGGTCTTCTGCACCGACGAGATACCGTCGTTGGCCTTCTGTTTCTTACTCCAGCCAAAATCTATCCTAGAGAGCGGTAGACAACACCGTATTTTTCGAGCGACACATTCTCCCGTAAGGCTGTCAGTCTTTATATATATCTGGTCGGTGGATCAGTGCACCCACGAGATATATATATATATATATATATATATATAAAGACTGCCAGCCCCCGTGTTAAACTGCGAGTCTCAAAGTGGGTGCCAGGTGGGTGCTGGGAGCGGTCGGTAACGGCCCTAATGTCGAGATACTCTCGTCGGTTGTGGAACTAAAAGAACATTTGCTCGTGAATTATGGAAAAAACGTCAGTGACAGAGGCAATAAATAAACGTATAATGCGTAGAATGAAAATAATTATCTTTTATTGTATAATTTCATTACACTCTTATTGCCTTCTTATTTTCCATATTGTTCACCATTGTAATCATTATTTTATAATCGATAATTTATAGGTGTAATTAATTAATTTGGAACTTCTTGCGATATTTATAAAATAATGATTATTCAACAAAATATATTCTGTAATAGTTATAGAATAAAAAAAAAGAATAAATACAATATTCAAGTAATGTGGCGGACCCCTTGGAGAAGGGTTGATCGGACCCAGGTAGGAGCGTCGTCTGCGGGCTGGGACCTTGGACGCACTTGGTCGCCAGGCCCAAGCTCTTCCCGAGCGCACACTTAGTCGCCGGAAGTCTGTTCCTACCTGGGGTGCACATTTGGCGACCAGGTTCGGGGTTTTTCCTTGGCGTGCACATTTGGCCGCCAACCCTTGACTTTCGCCAGGACACGGATGTTCGGTGCAAGGACACGAACTTTCTCCAAGTGGCACGTACAGGAAGCGACATCCCCACTCCAGAAGTTTTCTTGTTCGAAGGAAATTCCTGGAGGATATAAGCGCGGATTCTGACGGATGACAGGGTCAGTCAGTCAGTCAGTCAGTTCAAGTCAGTCAGTCGTTGTGAGAAGTCGTCATTCGCCGTCAGTTGTTCGTATAGTCGTTTATCCGTAGTTCTTGTTTCATTGTTATTTCATTTTCTTTGTTCCTTGTTACGTCGTTGAGTTTTTGTTGCTTATTTAATAAATGGTTATTGTTATATTGGGTGAATCCTTTACTGAACACCCAAACCACAACACATACCAAAAGGAAATAAAAATTTTTTTATCTTTTATTCGTTACTCGAAATTTTTATTTAGATAAATATTTTGCCCAACTCTGGTTGAGCTTAGCTCGGCTCGATTGTGCGAGTCGAGTCGAGTACTCGCACGATGCGAGCTATCCGCACCGATGCGAGCTGCTCGAAATAAAATCAGGCGTAAAATGACATGATGCGAGTTACAGCGGGAAGATCAGCACATCGATATTATCAAGCATTTTAGTATATTGACAATGCTAAATGTTTGCGATGTTTTATTATATATTTTGATAGTGAAATGTTGATTCAGAATTTCTATAACCCTTATTGAAAATAATTATGCAATAACAACTATTTCCTAGATTTATGTAAATAACTAGCTGTGTGATCTGTAAAGAACGGTATTTTATATATTCCTTTATATTATACTCCGGGGTTCAGTGTACAGTCGTAAAAATGTGTTGTTGCAAAATTGTTTATAATGTTAAAAATTAACGTTAAGCTTCGTTAAATAGTTTTTGAAAGGAATGGGTATATAAACAATATTGTATAATATTGATGTGTATTTATACGAGGTCGCCGCCGCGTCTACAATGTGTATGCTGGCGGTTCGTCGGCGTGCTCTTTGGACAGGCCGCCACACTGGTACTCGCACCAAAGGTCAAAAGACTGAATTCTGGTAAGCTGAGAAAAACTGTTTGACAGAATCTGAGCTAACTAACCTGAGAATAGATTGTCTTAGACTTTTATATTTTTCGATAATGAATAACTAAGCTAGTGGCTCGATGGGGAGGGAGGAAGAGCAAAACGCATACGCGTGCCGGTAGATTAAATACTCAGAGCGGGTGACCTAAGTGGGCGAGTGCAGGCGAGAGCCGGTCATAAACCTTAGCTCGCTGATGAGAGCCCTACTGTCCCATTGTACGGAAGTACACTTTTTAGAAGAAATGGCCGAGATAACGAACCAAAAAGGCAGTAAACCATTTTCACACTGCACAATTATAAACATGGAGATAGCGCAGGTTGCTTAGCGAGAAACGTGCGGCCGCTTCTCGTTATACATTATGCAGTCAGTCTCATAATTGATGGCAGACACTTTAAATCAGAATAACTTTTTTTATAAATCGACCAAACGACTTCAGCTGTTCTGCCAAGCTAGATAGATTAATTTACTAGATGACATGTAATGAAAACGCAGGAAAAATTGCGTTATATAATTGCGTTAATTGTCGAGCTAGGAAGTAGATTTAACTTTGCTGCCACTACGAATTATTTGGTAGTTAGCATGATTTTGGACCATCGTATAAAAGATCGACTGTTATCCATGGAGAAGAGCCAACAATTGCAAATTGAAAAAAGATTTAGATTAAAATATTAACTAAACAGAAAGTATGACGAGTGTTGAACGTAGACATCAGATCCTTTTAAAAGGGCCTAGCCGATTTATGGTCAAAACTGCCCTTAGAGGAAAAACCCCTCTTTTTTTTTTTTTTTTTTTTTTTTATCGTGAGGAAATGTTTTATACATACCCCGACTCCCTGGGGGAAGCCGGGGTTATGTGGGATTCTCCCCGGGGGCGAGCCCCCGGAGACTACCCACTAAAACCTCACGCCCACCTAAGCTACACGGGAGGTGCCTGGATCACGCGAGTACTCAACAGGACACCCCCCAGCTATCATCATACCCCGGGGGAGGGGTTAACCTCCCCCACTGCCTACGCTATAAGACCCCGGGCGGAGGGACCCGCCCGGTGTCGCCATCCCTGGAGCCTTCGGATTGGGCTTCCCGAGCCCCAGCTCGGTCCACCCACAGCTCCCGGAGTCCTCGTGCCCCGCTCGGGGCCGGTGTCCCGAAGGAACCAGCCCCGGCCAGAGCAAGAGGACGCCGCCAGAGGAAAAACCCCTCTGAGTAAAATTTCAACCCCCTATCTTGCCCATGAGGTTAGTTACAGGGTAAATTAGATTTCGCGCTTCTCCGCGTATTTCCCGCACTCTGATGCTTTCTAAAATTCTGAAAAAAATGTGACATATTTTGGATTCTAAGGCTGATTTTTGATAATTTTTTCAGATTTTTTTGTTACAAACTGTGGTCGTAAAAAAAAATGAAAAACCTCCAAAAAATCGGAAAAATGCAGATTTCTCAAAAATTTGAAAACATGCTATTCTACTGTTTAGTTCCTTGTTAAAGTACTATAACAGGCAGTGTCGTCAATTTTTTTTAGATTTTTTGTTGTGGGACATCATCGTCAAAAAACAATAAAAACCGAATTTTTTCGACGTTTTTGCTATTAGGAGGAAAGTTACACTTGTTGGTTTTATCGCAGCTATATATTAAGTAATTTTTAGCATTATTAAATTGAAACAAGTAATTCTTTGACCTAAGAAATGTGATTTAAGAGAAAGAATAAATTGTATTTTGTGTGATATATACCAGAATGTTCGTAAAGTTTTGTAACATCGCCGGACGTGTCGAACTAAGGAGCGGATACGCTGGGGTTCTTATCCCGTCGGTGGTAAATGTTTTTTCCCATACATCATCTTTATTTTTTCAATTTCTTATATTATTTATTCATGTGATTTTAACAATATTTTTTTAATGTTTTAAAAATATTGAAGTAACATTGATTAGGCAATGAATATTTATATTATTGTGTTCGTCTACGATTTCCGCCAGATATGAAATTGCTTGTGAAAATTGGTAAGATTCCGTGAAAAGAATTTTGAAATCTACGTCTGTCATTTCCAGAAAATCAAGAAATCAATACTGTTTGAAATGGAATCTTTTTGCGGTTCCAATTGTTTTGACCATCTTAATCGGCTATGCCCTTTTAAATCTTATCACCTATACTTGCACAGTACCGAATGACAGGCTGTTGGAACTTCCAACTTCCAACTTGGTTTCACGTTAATTTTCAACATTATAAACAATTTTGCGACAACACATTTTTACGACTACACGGTACAGTGAACCGGAGTATAATATAAAGGAATATATAAAATACCGTTCTTTACAGATCACATCTAGTTATTTACATAAATCTAAATAGTTGTTATTGCATAATTATTTTCAATAAGGGTTATACAAATTCTGAATCAACATTTCACTATCAAAATATATAATAAAACATCGCAAACATTTAGCATTGTCAATATACTAAAATGCTTGATAATATCAATGTGCTGATCTTCCTGCTGTAACTCGCATCATGTCATTTTACGCCTGATTTTATTTCGAGCCGTTCGCTTCGTTGCGAGCAGCTCGCATCGTGCGAGTACTCGACTCGACTCGAAAAGCGAGTCCCGGCTCGACTGGACCCGAGCTCGGCTCGCATATGCGAGCTTGGCTGCAGGCCTAGTGCCAGGTGGGTGCTGGGATCGGTCGGTAACGGCCCCAATGTCGAGATACTCTCGTCGGGTGTGGAACTAAGAAAGTGGAACTATCACTGATCTCAAATACCAACATCGCTAAAAATGCCGCGCTCGCTACCTAAATAGAACATTTGCTCGTGAATTACGGAAGAAACGTCAGTGACATAGGCAATAAATAAACGGACAATGCGTAGAATGAGAATAATTATTTTTTATTGTATAATTTCATTACACTATTATTGCCTTCTTATTTTCCATATTATTCACCATTGTAATCATTATTTTGTAATCGATAGTTTATAGGTGAAATTAATTAATTTGGAACTTATTGCGATATTTATAAAATAATGATTATTCAACAAAATATATTCTGTAATAGTTATAGAATAAAAAAAAAAAAGAATAAATACAATATTCAAGTAATGACAAAATTCAATCGTTCTTATTGTGATCCGTAGTAACAAACACAGAAAATTATTTTTTTTTACTTATTTAACCGATAATACCACTTCTAATGCTGGACTGCAATTATTCAAGTAAAGGTAGTAACGAAATAAAAGTGTTATGTAATGAAACTAACTTTCGACGGATCTTATCCATATAAAGCTATTTGGTGGCAGTATTATTGCTATTTGTACAGACACACAGATACACAGATTCTTATATCTTGCAATGCACGTTGTTTTTTTCTCCGTCAACCGATTTCGATGAAATTTTCAGCTTCTGTATCCCTAACATAGAGGTAGAGATAAAAGTTTTGAAAAGTGTCTGTCATTTTAAGTTTTAATTATAATTGTATTGATTGCTATTTTTTATACCTTATAGAATTGTTTCTTTACATTTAATATTCTTTATATTTTATCAGCAATAAACTTTATGTATAATCATTAATTGTATTGTTAAATTTAACTTTCTGTGAGTAATTGTCAATACATATACATTAGTAACCACATCTATTTGTCCGCGGCGAAAACCAAGCTGTCGAACTCGAGACGGGAAGGACTCGCCGCGTCTCTTTCTTTTCATATGCTGTCCTTCTTTGCGTCCGAAACGTCCGTCGTTCATTACACAAGTAAATATCATCGGAATTTTGTCATATTTGGTACCGTTTTCCTTAGAAAAATGCCACGAGTATGTTGGTGAAAGTCCGATAGAAAAATAATTAATAATGAAAAAGTTTATTTTTTTATTTAAAGGCCTGAGCTCACGCCAGTCTTTCATCTTTTCCGAACGCTTCGACTCTCCGCGGCTCTTTCTTTCCCATACGCTGTCCTTTTTCGCGTCCGAAACATCAATCGTTCATTGCACAAGCAATTATCGTCGGAATTATATCATATTTGGTTTCATTTTAATCAGAAAAATGTCACGAATATGTTGGTAAAAGTTAAAAAAAAAAAAAAAATAACGAAAAATAAAGAAGTTTTGTGATTGGATTAGTAGTGGTCTTCTGGTCTCACACCGATATAGCCGACAATGTGTGGCCCACTCCTCGGGGAGGACGCTTCTCTAGTTTCGCTGTCCGCTTCTCCGTGCAACATTATATGTATCGTAGACGGATATTCTCTCCTTTTGAATGCCAGTCATTCTGGTGTGCCCAGAGTTGGGCATTATTAGATAAAAATTATTTAAATAACGATTCGAATAAAAGATACTTCATCTTTATTCGTTATTCGAAGGTTCGAATAAAAAAGGTATCCTTATTCGACGAGTATCGAATAAATAATTTTATTCGACGAGAATTTATCCGACGAATAGAGATACTTTTTTTTATTCGAAGCGGATTTATTCGAACTACGAGAAATTTTTTCATCTTTCATCTGTATCATTTATTCGAAGGCTTCAAATAAATGCTCGAATAACTTTTGCCGAGTGCCGAGCTTCAAAGACCCAGCGACAACAGACGACATACAATGTAAACGGATGGAGAATCGCGCACGTATGAAAGTTTAAACTTTCTGATTTTTTTGTTACAAACTGTGGTCGTAAAAAAAATGAAAAACCTCCAAAAAATCGGAAAAATGCAGATTTCTCAAAAATTTGAAAACATGCTATTCTACTGTTTAGTTCCTTGTTAAAGTACTATAACAGGCAGTGTCGACAATTTTTTTTAGATTTTTTGTTGTGGGACATCATCGTCAAAAAACAATAAAAACCGAATTTTTTCGACGTTTTTGCTATTAGGAGGAAAGTTACACTTGTTGGTTTTATCGCAGCTATATATTAAGTAATTTTTAGCATTATTAAATTGAAACAAGTAATTCTTTGACCTAAGAAATGTGATTTAAGAGAAAGAATAAATTGTATTTTGTGTGATATATACCAGAATGTTCGTAAAGTTTTGTAACATCGCCGGACGTGTCGAACTAAGGAGCGGATACGCTGGGGTTCTTATCCCGTCGGTGGTAAATGTTTTTTCCCATACATCATCTTTATTTTTTCAATTTCTTATATTATTTATTCATGTGATTTTAACAATATTTTTTTAATGTTTTAAAAATATTGAAGTAACATTGATTAGGCAATGAATATTTATATTATTGTGTTCGTCTACGATTTCCGCCAGATATGAAATTGCTTGTGAAAATTGGTAAGATTCCGTGAAAAGAATTTTGAAATCTACGTCTGTCATTTCCAGAAAATCAAGAAATCAATACTGTTTGAAATGGAATCTTTTTGCGGTTCCAATTGTTTTGACCATCTTAATCGGCTATGCCCTTTTAAATCTTATCACCTATACTTGCACAGTACCGAATGACAGGCTGTTGGAACTTCCAACTTCCAACTTGGTTTCACGTTAATTTTCAACATTATAAACAATTTTGCGACAACACATTTTTACGACTACACGGTACAGTGAACCGGAGTATAATATAAAGGAATATATAAAATACCGTTCTTTACAGATCACATCTAGTTATTTACATAAATCTAAATAGTTGTTATTGCATAATTATTTTCAATAAGGGTTATACAAATTCTGAATCAACATTTCACTATCAAAATATATAATAAAACATCGCAAACATTTAGCATTGTCAATATACTAAAATGCTTGATAATATCAATGTGCTGATCTTCCTGCTGTAACTCGCATCATGTCATTTTACGCCTGATTTTATTTCGAGCCGTTCGCTTCGTTGCGAGCAGCTCGCATCGTGCGAGTACTCGACTCGACTCGAAAAGCGAGTCCCGGCTCGACTGGACCCGAGCTCGGCTCGCATATGCGAGCTTGGCTGCAGGCCTAGTGCCAGGTGGGTGCTGGGATCGGTCGGTAACGGCCCCAATGTCGAGATACTCTCGTCGGTTGTGGAACTAAGAAAGTGGAACTATCACTGATCTCAAATACCAACATCGCTAAACATGCCGCGCTCGCTACCTAAATAGAACATTTGCTCGTGAATTACGGAAGAAACGTCAGTGACATAGGCAATAAATAAACGGATAATGCGTAGAATGAGAATAATTATTTTTTATTGTATAATTTCATTACACTATTATTGCCTTCTTATTTTCCATATTATTCACCATTGTAATCATTATTTTATAATCGATAGTTTATAGGTGAAATTAATTAATTTGGAACTTATTGCGATATTTATAAAATAATGATTATTCAACAAAATATATTCTGTAATAGTTATAGAATAAAAAAAAAAAAGAATAAATACAATATTCAAGTAATGACAAAATTCAATCGTTCTTATTGTGATCCGTAGTAACAAACACAGAAAATTATTTTTTTTTACTTATTTAACCGATAATACCACTTCTAATGCTGGACTGCAATTATTCAAGTAAAGGTAGTAACGAAATAAAAGTGTTATGTAATGAAACTAACTTTCGACGGATCTTATCCATATAAAGCTATTTGGTGGCAGTATTATTGCTATTTGTACAGACACACAGATACACAGATTCTTATATCTTGCAATGCACGTTGTTTTTTTCTCCGTCAACCGATTTCGATGAAATTTTCAGCTTCTGTATCCCTAACATAGAGGTAGAGATAAAAGTTTTGAAAAGTGTCTGTCATTTTAAGTTTTAATTATAATTGTATTGATTGCTATTTTTTATACCTTATAGAATTGTTTCTTTACATTTAATATTCTTTATATTTTATCAGCAATAAACTTTATGTATAATCATTAATTGTATTGTTAAATTTAACTTTCTGTGAGTAATTGTCAATACATATACATTAGTAACCACATCTATTTGTCCGCGGCGAAAACCAAGCTGTCGAACTCGAGACGGGAAGGACTCGCCGCGTCTCTTTCTTTTCATATGCTGTCCTTCTTTGCGTCCGAAACTTCCGTCGTTCATTACACAAGTAAATATCATCGGAATTTTGTCATATTTGGTACCGTTTTCCTTAGAAAAATGCCACGAGTATGTTGGTGAAAGTCCGATAGAAAAATAATTAATAATGAAAAAGTTTATTTTTTTATTTAAAGGCCTGAGCTCACGCCAGTCTTTCATCTTTTCCGAACGCTTCGACTCTCCGCGGCTCTTTCTTTCCCATACGCTGTCCTTTTTCGCGTCCGAAACATCAATCGTTCATTGCACAAGCAATTATCGTCGGAATTATATCATATTTGGTTTCATTTTAATCAGAAAAATGTCACGAATATGTTGGTAAAAGTTAAAAAAAAAAAAAAAATAACGAAAAATAAAGAAGTTTTGTGATTGGATTAGTAGTGGTCTTCTGGTCTCACACCGATATAGCCGACAATGTGTGGCCCACTCCTCGGGGAGGACGCTTCTCTAGTTTCGCTGTCCGCTTCTCCGTGCAACATTATATGTATCGTAGACGGATATTCTCTCCTTTTGAATGCCAGTCATTCTGGTGTGCCCAGAGTTGGGCATTATTAGATAAAAATTATTTAAATAACGATTCGAATAAAAGATACTTCATCTTTATTCGTTATTCGAAGGTTCGAATAAAAAAGGTATCCTTATTCGACGAGTATCGAATAAATAATTTTATTCGACGAGAATTTATCCGACGAATAAAGATACTTTTTTTTATTCGAAGCGGATTTATTCGAACTACGAGAAATTTTTTCATCTTTCATCTGTATCATTTATTCGAAGGCTTCAAATAAATGCTCGAATAACTTTTGCCGAGTGCCGAGCTTCAAAGACCCAGCGACGACAGACGACATACAATGTAAACGGGTGGAGAATCGCGCACGAATGAAAGTTTAAACTTTTAGATTGTGCAATATATCCTCATGAAATTGTGACGAGCGAATGGAGGGGATTTTCCTGATGAAAATGAGATCAAATTCGGGTGTAATCGACCAAGTTTCACTGATACGTAATGTTACGATAAAAATTACAATCTCATTAAAGACAGTCCAAATGATGTCGTGTTTAGACTCATTTTGATCGGGATGAGCTCTACAACTCATTCGTATTAACAATATTGTTCTGATTAAAAACATAAAAGCATAAATTGCCAATAATGTTGGATTCTCCATCTGCTTACATTGTAGGCTGTTGGTCGGTCTTTATAAAAAAATCTTTATTCGTCGAATAAATTCATTACGTGCGGAATAGAGATAACATAATTATTTTTATTTGACGCGTAACAAATCATTTTTTATCTTTTATTCGCTGTTTGAAATGTCTATTTCAATAAAAATTTGCCCATCTTTGCTTCTACAATTATATTATTTTATATTATATTAATTCATCCACGTGATTCTCTCTCAAACTCTATACTATTCGGAATAGTACGTTAAATAAACGCTACTCTGGTTTTCAACATATTTCTGTTCCCACAGATCGATTCTTGGAACAATTATCTATAAAAAAAAAAGTGTAAGGAAATAATGCTTGTTCATGAAATATTTTTAAATTACAAATTAAGGTATCTCATATGGAAGTAGAAATTGATTTTCCTAAAATTATGCTTTAATAATTTCTTACGTAAAATATTTTGACGAATTTTTCGTCCTTGATATTAGTTTTACTTTTAATATTTTAGATCTTAAAAAGCAACACTAAAAAAAAATATCTTTTTAATTTGAATACGTTTGTCGGAGAATGTAACATTTGATAATCGATATGGGTCCGTGATGATTCACCTTCTCAGCGACGAGAAGTTCCTTAGTGGTCTTCTGCACCGACGAGATACCGTCGTTGGCCTTCTGTTTCTTACTCCAGCCAAAATCTATCCTAGAGAGCGGTAGACAACACCGTATTTTTCGAGCGACACATTCTCCCGTAAGGCTGTCAGTCTTTATATATATCTGGTCGGTGGATCAGTGCACCCACGAGATATATATATATATATATATATATATATAAAGACTGCCAGCCCCCGTGTTAAACTGCGAGTCTCAAAGTGGGTGCCAGGTGGGTGCTGGGAGCGGTCGGTAACGGCCCTAATGTCGAGATACTCTCGTCGGTTGTGGAACTAAAAGAACATTTGCTCGTGAATTATGGAAAAAACGTCAGTGACAGAGGCAATAAATAAACGTATAATGCGTAGAATGAAAATAATTATCTTTTATTGTATAATTTCATTACACTCTTATTGCCTTCTTATTTTCCATATTGTTCACCATTGTAATCATTATTTTATAATCGATAATTTATAGGTGTAATTAATTAATTTGGAACTTCTTGCGATATTTATAAAATAATGATTATTCAACAAAATATATTCTGTAATAGTTATAGAATAAAAAAAAAGAATAAATACAATATTCAAGTAATGTGGCGGACCCCTTGGAGAAGGGTTGATCGGACCCAGGTAGGAGCGTCGTCTGCGGGCTGGGACCTTGGACGCACTTGGTCGCCAGGCCCAAGCTCTTCCCGAGCGCACACTTAGTCGCCGGAAGTCTGTTCCTACCTGGGGTGCACATTTGGCGACCAGGTTCGGGGTTTTTCCTTGGCGTGCACATTTGGCCGCCAACCCTTGACTTTCGCCAGGACACGGATGTTCGGTGCAAGGACACGAACTTTCTCCAAGTGGCACGTACAGGAAGCGACATCCCCACTCCAGAAGTTTTCTTGTTCGAAGGAAATTCCTGGAGGATATAAGCGCGGATTCTGACGGATGACAGGGTCAGTCAGTCAGTCAGTCAGTTCAAGTCAGTCAGTCGTTGTGAGAAGTCGTCATTCGCCGTCAGTTGTTCGTATAGTCGTTTATCCGTAGTTCTTGTTTCATTGTTATTTCATTTTCTTTGTTCCTTGTTACGTCGTTGAGTTTTTGTTGCTTATTTAATAAATGGTTATTGTTATATTGGGTGAATCCTTTACTGAACACCCAAACCACAACACATACCAAAAGGAAATAAAAATTTTTTTATCTTTTATTCGTTACTCGAAATTTTTATTTAGATAAATATTTTGCCCAACTCTGGTTGAGCTTAGCTCGGCTCGATTGTGCGAGTCGAGTCGAGTACTCGCACGATGCGAGCTATCCGCACCGATGCGAGCTGCTCGAAATAAAATCAGGCGTAAAATGACATGATGCGAGTTACAGCGGGAAGATCAGCACATCGATATTATCAAGCATTTTAGTATATTGACAATGCTAAATGTTTGCGATGTTTTATTATATATTTTGATAGTGAAATGTTGATTCAGAATTTCTATAACCCTTATTGAAAATAATTATGCAATAACAACTATTTCCTAGATTTATGTAAATAACTAGCTGTGTGATCTGTAAAGAACGGTATTTTATATATTCCTTTATATTATACTCCGGGGTTCAGTGTACAGTCGTAAAAATGTGTTGTTGCAAAATTGTTTATAATGTTAAAAATTAACGTTAAGCTTCGTTAAATAGTTTTTGAAAGGAATGGGTATATAAACAATATTGTATAATATTGATGTGTATTTATACGAGGTCGCCGCCGCGTCTACAATGTGTATGCTGGCGGTTCGTCGGCGTGCTCTTTGGACAGGCCGCCACACTGGTACTCGCACCAAAGGTCAAAAGACTGAATTCTGGTAAGCTGAGAAAAACTGTTTGACAGAATCTGAGCTAACTAACCTGAGAATAGATTGTCTTAGACTTTTATATTTTTCGATAATGAATAACTAAGCTAGTGGCTCGATGGGGAGGGAGGAAGAGCAAAACGCATACGCGTGCCGGTAGATTAAATACTCAGAGCGGGTGACCTAAGTGGGCGAGTGCAGGCGAGAGCCGGTCATAAACCTTAGCTCGCTGATGAGAGCCCTACTGTCCCATTGTACGGAAGTACACTTTTTAGAAGAAATGGCCGAGATAACGAACCAAAAAGGCAGTAAACCATTTTCACACTGCACAATTATAAACATGGAGATAGCGCAGGTTGCTTAGCGAGAAACGTGCGGCCGCTTCTCGTTATACATTATGCAGTCAGTCTCATAATTGATGGCAGACACTTTAAATCAGAATAACTTTTTTTATAAATCGACCAAACGACTTCAGCTGTTCTGCCAAGCTAGATAGATTAATTTACTAGATGACATGTAATGAAAACGCAGGAAAAATTGCGTTATATAATTGCGTTAATTGTCGAGCTAGGAAGTAGATTTAACTTTGCTGCCACTACGAATTATTTGGTAGTTAGCATGATTTTGGACCATCGTATAAAAGATCGACTGTTATCCATGGAGAAGAGCCAACAATTGCAAATTGAAAAAAGATTTAGATTAAAATATTAACTAAACAGAAAGTATGACGAGTGTTGAACGTAGACATCAGATCCTTTTAAAAGGGCCTAGCCGATTTATGGTCAAAACTGCCCTTAGAGGAAAAACCCCTCTTTTTTTTTTTTTTTTTTTTTTTTATCGTGAGGAAATGTTTTATACATACCCCGACTCCCTGGGGGAAGCCGGGGTTATGTGGGATTCTCCCCGGGGGCGAGCCCCCGGAGACTACCCACTAAAACCTCACGCCCACCTAAGCTACACGGGAGGTGCCTGGATCACGCGAGTACTCAACAGGACACCCCCCAGCTATCATCATACCCCGGGGGAGGGGTTAACCTCCCCCACTGCCTACGCTATAAGACCCCGGGCGGAGGGACCCGCCCGGTGTCGCCATCCCTGGAGCCTTCGGATTGGGCTTCCCGAGCCCCAGCTCGGTCCACCCACAGCTCCCGGAGTCCTCGTGCCCCGCTCGGGGCCGGTGTCCCGAAGGAACCAGCCCCGGCCAGAGCAAGAGGACGCCGCCAGAGGAAAAACCCCTCTGAGTAAAATTTCAACCCCCTATCTTGCCCATGAGGTTAGTTACAGGGTAAATTAGATTTCGCGCTTCTCCGCGTATTTCCCGCACTCTGATGCTTTCTAAAATTCTGAAAAAAATGTGACATATTTTGGATTCTAAGGCTGATTTTTGATAATTTTTTCAGATTTTTTTGTTACAAACTGTGGTCGTAAAAAAAAATGAAAAACCTCCAAAAAATCGGAAAAATGCAGATTTCTCAAAAATTTGAAAACATGCTATTCTACTGTTTAGTTCCTTGTTAAAGTACTATAACAGGCAGTGTCGTCAATTTTTTTTAGATTTTTTGTTGTGGGACATCATCGTCAAAAAACAATAAAAACCGAATTTTTTCGACGTTTTTGCTATTAGGAGGAAAGTTACACTTGTTGGTTTTATCGCAGCTATATATTAAGTAATTTTTAGCATTATTAAATTGAAACAAGTAATTCTTTGACCTAAGAAATGTGATTTAAGAGAAAGAATAAATTGTATTTTGTGTGATATATACCAGAATGTTCGTAAAGTTTTGTAACATCGCCGGACGTGTCGAACTAAGGAGCGGATACGCTGGGGTTCTTATCCCGTCGGTGGTAAATGTTTTTTCCCATACATCATCTTTATTTTTTCAATTTCTTATATTATTTATTCATGTGATTTTAACAATATTTTTTTAATGTTTTAAAAATATTGAAGTAACATTGATTAGGCAATGAATATTTATATTATTGTGTTCGTCTACGATTTCCGCCAGATATGAAATTGCTTGTGAAAATTGGTAAGATTCCGTGAAAAGAATTTTGAAATCTACGTCTGTCATTTCCAGAAAATCAAGAAATCAATACTGTTTGAAATGGAATCTTTTTGCGGTTCCAATTGTTTTGACCATCTTAATCGGCTATGCCCTTTTAAATCTTATCACCTATACTTGCACAGTACCGAATGACAGGCTGTTGGAACTTCCAACTTCCAACTTGGTTTCACGTTAATTTTCAACATTATAAACAATTTTGCGACAACACATTTTTACGACTACACGGTACAGTGAACCGGAGTATAATATAAAGGAATATATAAAATACCGTTCTTTACAGATCACATCTAGTTATTTACATAAATCTAAATAGTTGTTATTGCATAATTATTTTCAATAAGGGTTATACAAATTCTGAATCAACATTTCACTATCAAAATATATAATAAAACATCGCAAACATTTAGCATTGTCAATATACTAAAATGCTTGATAATATCAATGTGCTGATCTTCCTGCTGTAACTCGCATCATGTCATTTTACGCCTGATTTTATTTCGAGCCGTTCGCTTCGTTGCGAGCAGCTCGCATCGTGCGAGTACTCGACTCGACTCGAAAAGCGAGTCCCGGCTCGACTGGACCCGAGCTCGGCTCGCATATGCGAGCTTGGCTGCAGGCCTAGTGCCAGGTGGGTGCTGGGATCGGTCGGTAACGGCCCCAATGTCGAGATACTCTCGTCGGGTGTGGAACTAAGAAAGTGGAACTATCACTGATCTCAAATACCAACATCGCTAAAAATGCCGCGCTCGCTACCTAAATAGAACATTTGCTCGTGAATTACGGAAGAAACGTCAGTGACATAGGCAATAAATAAACGGACAATGCGTAGAATGAGAATAATTATTTTTTATTGTATAATTTCATTACACTATTATTGCCTTCTTATTTTCCATATTATTCACCATTGTAATCATTATTTTGTAATCGATAGTTTATAGGTGAAATTAATTAATTTGGAACTTATTGCGATATTTATAAAATAATGATTATTCAACAAAATATATTCTGTAATAGTTATAGAATAAAAAAAAAAAAGAATAAATACAATATTCAAGTAATGACAAAATTCAATCGTTCTTATTGTGATCCGTAGTAACAAACACAGAAAATTATTTTTTTTTACTTATTTAACCGATAATACCACTTCTAATGCTGGACTGCAATTATTCAAGTAAAGGTAGTAACGAAATAAAAGTGTTATGTAATGAAACTAACTTTCGACGGATCTTATCCATATAAAGCTATTTGGTGGCAGTATTATTGCTATTTGTACAGACACACAGATACACAGATTCTTATATCTTGCAATGCACGTTGTTTTTTTCTCCGTCAACCGATTTCGATGAAATTTTCAGCTTCTGTATCCCTAACATAGAGGTAGAGATAAAAGTTTTGAAAAGTGTCTGTCATTTTAAGTTTTAATTATAATTGTATTGATTGCTATTTTTTATACCTTATAGAATTGTTTCTTTACATTTAATATTCTTTATATTTTATCAGCAATAAACTTTATGTATAATCATTAATTGTATTGTTAAATTTAACTTTCTGTGAGTAATTGTCAATACATATACATTAGTAACCACATCTATTTGTCCGCGGCGAAAACCAAGCTGTCGAACTCGAGACGGGAAGGACTCGCCGCGTCTCTTTCTTTTCATATGCTGTCCTTCTTTGCGTCCGAAACGTCCGTCGTTCATTACACAAGTAAATATCATCGGAATTTTGTCATATTTGGTACCGTTTTCCTTAGAAAAATGCCACGAGTATGTTGGTGAAAGTCCGATAGAAAAATAATTAATAATGAAAAAGTTTATTTTTTTATTTAAAGGCCTGAGCTCACGCCAGTCTTTCATCTTTTCCGAACGCTTCGACTCTCCGCGGCTCTTTCTTTCCCATACGCTGTCCTTTTTCGCGTCCGAAACATCAATCGTTCATTGCACAAGCAATTATCGTCGGAATTATATCATATTTGGTTTCATTTTAATCAGAAAAATGTCACGAATATGTTGGTAAAAGTTAAAAAAAAAAAAAAAATAACGAAAAATAAAGAAGTTTTGTGATTGGATTAGTAGTGGTCTTCTGGTCTCACACCGATATAGCCGACAATGTGTGGCCCACTCCTCGGGGAGGACGCTTCTCTAGTTTCGCTGTCCGCTTCTCCGTGCAACATTATATGTATCGTAGACGGATATTCTCTCCTTTTGAATGCCAGTCATTCTGGTGTGCCCAGAGTTGGGCATTATTAGATAAAAATTATTTAAATAACGATTCGAATAAAAGATACTTCATCTTTATTCGTTATTCGAAGGTTCGAATAAAAAAGGTATCCTTATTCGACGAGTATCGAATAAATAATTTTATTCGACGAGAATTTATCCGACGAATAGAGATACTTTTTTTTATTCGAAGCGGATTTATTCGAACTACGAGAAATTTTTTCATCTTTCATCTGTATCATTTATTCGAAGGCTTCAAATAAATGCTCGAATAACTTTTGCCGAGTGCCGAGCTTCAAAGACCCAGCGACAACAGACGACATACAATGTAAACGGATGGAGAATCGCGCACGTATGAAAGTTTAAACTTTCTGATTTTTTTGTTACAAACTGTGGTCGTAAAAAAAATGAAAAACCTCCAAAAAATCGGAAAAATGCAGATTTCTCAAAAATTTGAAAACATGCTATTCTACTGTTTAGTTCCTTGTTAAAGTACTATAACAGGCAGTGTCGACAATTTTTTTTAGATTTTTTGTTGTGGGACATCATCGTCAAAAAACAATAAAAACCGAATTTTTTCGACGTTTTTGCTATTAGGAGGAAAGTTACACTTGTTGGTTTTATCGCAGCTATATATTAAGTAATTTTTAGCATTATTAAATTGAAACAAGTAATTCTTTGACCTAAGAAATGTGATTTAAGAGAAAGAATAAATTGTATTTTGTGTGATATATACCAGAATGTTCGTAAAGTTTTGTAACATCGCCGGACGTGTCGAACTAAGGAGCGGATACGCTGGGGTTCTTATCCCGTCGGTGGTAAATGTTTTTTCCCATACATCATCTTTATTTTTTCAATTTCTTATATTATTTATTCATGTGATTTTAACAATATTTTTTTAATGTTTTAAAAATATTGAAGTAACATTGATTAGGCAATGAATATTTATATTATTGTGTTCGTCTACGATTTCCGCCAGATATGAAATTGCTTGTGAAAATTGGTAAGATTCCGTGAAAAGAATTTTGAAATCTACGTCTGTCATTTCCAGAAAATCAAGAAATCAATACTGTTTGAAATGGAATCTTTTTGCGGTTCCAATTGTTTTGACCATCTTAATCGGCTATGCCCTTTTAAATCTTATCACCTATACTTGCACAGTACCGAATGACAGGCTGTTGGAACTTCCAACTTCCAACTTGGTTTCACGTTAATTTTCAACATTATAAACAATTTTGCGACAACACATTTTTACGACTACACGGTACAGTGAACCGGAGTATAATATAAAGGAATATATAAAATACCGTTCTTTACAGATCACATCTAGTTATTTACATAAATCTAAATAGTTGTTATTGCATAATTATTTTCAATAAGGGTTATACAAATTCTGAATCAACATTTCACTATCAAAATATATAATAAAACATCGCAAACATTTAGCATTGTCAATATACTAAAATGCTTGATAATATCAATGTGCTGATCTTCCTGCTGTAACTCGCATCATGTCATTTTACGCCTGATTTTATTTCGAGCCGTTCGCTTCGTTGCGAGCAGCTCGCATCGTGCGAGTACTCGACTCGACTCGAAAAGCGAGTCCCGGCTCGACTGGACCCGAGCTCGGCTCGCATATGCGAGCTTGGCTGCAGGCCTAGTGCCAGGTGGGTGCTGGGATCGGTCGGTAACGGCCCCAATGTCGAGATACTCTCGTCGGTTGTGGAACTAAGAAAGTGGAACTATCACTGATCTCAAATACCAACATCGCTAAACATGCCGCGCTCGCTACCTAAATAGAACATTTGCTCGTGAATTACGGAAGAAACGTCAGTGACATAGGCAATAAATAAACGGATAATGCGTAGAATGAGAATAATTATTTTTTATTGTATAATTTCATTACACTATTATTGCCTTCTTATTTTCCATATTATTCACCATTGTAATCATTATTTTATAATCGATAGTTTATAGGTGAAATTAATTAATTTGGAACTTATTGCGATATTTATAAAATAATGATTATTCAACAAAATATATTCTGTAATAGTTATAGAATAAAAAAAAAAAAGAATAAATACAATATTCAAGTAATGACAAAATTCAATCGTTCTTATTGTGATCCGTAGTAACAAACACAGAAAATTATTTTTTTTTACTTATTTAACCGATAATACCACTTCTAATGCTGGACTGCAATTATTCAAGTAAAGGTAGTAACGAAATAAAAGTGTTATGTAATGAAACTAACTTTCGACGGATCTTATCCATATAAAGCTATTTGGTGGCAGTATTATTGCTATTTGTACAGACACACAGATACACAGATTCTTATATCTTGCAATGCACGTTGTTTTTTTCTCCGTCAACCGATTTCGATGAAATTTTCAGCTTCTGTATCCCTAACATAGAGGTAGAGATAAAAGTTTTGAAAAGTGTCTGTCATTTTAAGTTTTAATTATAATTGTATTGATTGCTATTTTTTATACCTTATAGAATTGTTTCTTTACATTTAATATTCTTTATATTTTATCAGCAATAAACTTTATGTATAATCATTAATTGTATTGTTAAATTTAACTTTCTGTGAGTAATTGTCAATACATATACATTAGTAACCACATCTATTTGTCCGCGGCGAAAACCAAGCTGTCGAACTCGAGACGGGAAGGACTCGCCGCGTCTCTTTCTTTTCATATGCTGTCCTTCTTTGCGTCCGAAACTTCCGTCGTTCATTACACAAGTAAATATCATCGGAATTTTGTCATATTTGGTACCGTTTTCCTTAGAAAAATGCCACGAGTATGTTGGTGAAAGTCCGATAGAAAAATAATTAATAATGAAAAAGTTTATTTTTTTATTTAAAGGCCTGAGCTCACGCCAGTCTTTCATCTTTTCCGAACGCTTCGACTCTCCGCGGCTCTTTCTTTCCCATACGCTGTCCTTTTTCGCGTCCGAAACATCAATCGTTCATTGCACAAGCAATTATCGTCGGAATTATATCATATTTGGTTTCATTTTAATCAGAAAAATGTCACGAATATGTTGGTAAAAGTTAAAAAAAAAAAAAAAATAACGAAAAATAAAGAAGTTTTGTGATTGGATTAGTAGTGGTCTTCTGGTCTCACACCGATATAGCCGACAATGTGTGGCCCACTCCTCGGGGAGGACGCTTCTCTAGTTTCGCTGTCCGCTTCTCCGTGCAACATTATATGTATCGTAGACGGATATTCTCTCCTTTTGAATGCCAGTCATTCTGGTGTGCCCAGAGTTGGGCATTATTAGATAAAAATTATTTAAATAACGATTCGAATAAAAGATACTTCATCTTTATTCGTTATTCGAAGGTTCGAATAAAAAAGGTATCCTTATTCGACGAGTATCGAATAAATAATTTTATTCGACGAGAATTTATCCGACGAATAGAGATACTTTTTTTTATTCGAAGCGGATTTATTCGAACTACGAGAAATTTTTTCATCTTTCATCTGTATCATTTATTCGAAGGCTTCAAATAAATGCTCGAATAACTTTTGCCGAGTGCCGAGCTTCAAAGACCCAGCGACAACAGACGACATACAATGTAAACGGATGGAGAATCGCGCACGTATGAAAGTTTAAACTTTCTGATTTTTTTGTTACAAACTGTGGTCGTAAAAAAAATGAAAAACCTCCAAAAAATCGGAAAAATGCAGATTTCTCAAAAATTTGAAAACATGCTATTCTACTGTTTAGTTCCTTGTTAAAGTACTATAACAGGCAGTGTCGACAATTTTTTTTAGATTTTTTGTTGTGGGACATCATCGTCAAAAAACAATAAAAACCGAATTTTTTCGACGTTTTTGCTATTAGGAGGAAAGTTACACTTGTTGGTTTTATCGCAGCTATATATTAAGTAATTTTTAGCATTATTAAATTGAAACAAGTAATTCTTTGACCTAAGAAATGTGATTTAAGAGAAAGAATAAATTGTATTTTGTGTGATATATACCAGAATGTTCGTAAAGTTTTGTAACATCGCCGGACGTGTCGAACTAAGGAGCGGATACGCTGGGGTTCTTATCCCGTCGGTGGTAAATGTTTTTTCCCATACATCATCTTTATTTTTTCAATTTCTTATATTATTTATTCATGTGATTTTAACAATATTTTTTTAATGTTTTAAAAATATTGAAGTAACATTGATTAGGCAATGAATATTTATATTATTGTGTTCGTCTACGATTTCCGCCAGATATGAAATTGCTTGTGAAAATTGGTAAGATTCCGTGAAAAGAATTTTGAAATCTACGTCTGTCATTTCCAGAAAATCAAGAAATCAATACTGTTTGAAATGGAATCTTTTTGCGGTTCCAATTGTTTTGACCATCTTAATCGGCTATGCCCTTTTAAATCTTATCACCTATACTTGCACAGTACCGAATGACAGGCTGTTGGAACTTCCAACTTCCAACTTGGTTTCACGTTAATTTTCAACATTATAAACAATTTTGCGACAACACATTTTTACGACTACACGGTACAGTGAACCGGAGTATAATATAAAGGAATATATAAAATACCGTTCTTTACAGATCACATCTAGTTATTTACATAAATCTAAATAGTTGTTATTGCATAATTATTTTCAATAAGGGTTATACAAATTCTGAATCAACATTTCACTATCAAAATATATAATAAAACATCGCAAACATTTAGCATTGTCAATATACTAAAATGCTTGATAATATCAATGTGCTGATCTTCCTGCTGTAACTCGCATCATGTCATTTTACGCCTGATTTTATTTCGAGCCGTTCGCTTCGTTGCGAGCAGCTCGCATCGTGCGAGTACTCGACTCGACTCGAAAAGCGAGTCCCGGCTCGACTGGACCCGAGCTCGGCTCGCATATGCGAGCTTGGCTGCAGGCCTAGTGCCAGGTGGGTGCTGGGATCGGTCGGTAACGGCCCCAATGTCGAGATACTCTCGTCGGTTGTGGAACTAAGAAAGTGGAACTATCACTGATCTCAAATACCAACATCGCTAAACATGCCGCGCTCGCTACCTAAATAGAACATTTGCTCGTGAATTACGGAAGAAACGTCAGTGACATAGGCAATAAATAAACGGATAATGCGTAGAATGAGAATAATTATTTTTTATTGTATAATTTCATTACACTATTATTGCCTTCTTATTTTCCATATTATTCACCATTGTAATCATTATTTTATAATCGATAGTTTATAGGTGAAATTAATTAATTTGGAACTTATTGCGATATTTATAAAATAATGATTATTCAACAAAATATATTCTGTAATAGTTATAGAATAAAAAAAAAAAAGAATAAATACAATATTCAAGTAATGACAAAATTCAATCGTTCTTATTGTGATCCGTAGTAACAAACACAGAAAATTATTTTTTTTTACTTATTTAACCGATAATACCACTTCTAATGCTGGACTGCAATTATTCAAGTAAAGGTAGTAACGAAATAAAAGTGTTATGTAATGAAACTAACTTTCGACGGATCTTATCCATATAAAGCTATTTGGTGGCAGTATTATTGCTATTTGTACAGACACACAGATACACAGATTCTTATATCTTGCAATGCACGTTGTTTTTTTCTCCGTCAACCGATTTCGATGAAATTTTCAGCTTCTGTATCCCTAACATAGAGGTAGAGATAAAAGTTTTGAAAAGTGTCTGTCATTTTAAGTTTTAATTATAATTGTATTGATTGCTATTTTTTATACCTTATAGAATTGTTTCTTTACATTTAATATTCTTTATATTTTATCAGCAATAAACTTTATGTATAATCATTAATTGTATTGTTAAATTTAACTTTCTGTGAGTAATTGTCAATACATATACATTAGTAACCACATCTATTTGTCCGCGGCGAAAACCAAGCTGTCGAACTCGAGACGGGAAGGACTCGCCGCGTCTCTTTCTTTTCATATGCTGTCCTTCTTTGCGTCCGAAACTTCCGTCGTTCATTACACAAGTAAATATCATCGGAATTTTGTCATATTTGGTACCGTTTTCCTTAGAAAAATGCCACGAGTATGTTGGTGAAAGTCCGATAGAAAAATAATTAATAATGAAAAAGTTTATTTTTTTATTTAAAGGCCTGAGCTCACGCCAGTCTTTCATCTTTTCCGAACGCTTCGACTCTCCGCGGCTCTTTCTTTCCCATACGCTGTCCTTTTTCGCGTCCGAAACATCAATCGTTCATTGCACAAGCAATTATCGTCGGAATTATATCATATTTGGTTTCATTTTAATCAGAAAAATGTCACGAATATGTTGGTAAAAGTTAAAAAAAAAAAAAAAATAACGAAAAATAAAGAAGTTTTGTGATTGGATTAGTAGTGGTCTTCTGGTCTCACACCGATATAGCCGACAATGTGTGGCCCACTCCTCGGGGAGGACG
Organism: Halictus rubicundus; assembly: GCF_050948215.1. Classification (NCBI taxonomy): domain Eukaryota; kingdom Metazoa; phylum Arthropoda; class Insecta; order Hymenoptera; family Halictidae; genus Halictus; species Halictus rubicundus. Next base: position 223,634 of record NW_027488855.1, on the reverse strand, counting down.
CTTCTCTAGTTTCGCTGTCCGCTTCTCCGTGCAACATTATATGTATCGTAGACGGATATTCTCTCCTTTTGAATGCCAGTCATTCTGGTGTGCCCAGAGTTGGGCATTATTAGATAAAAATTATTTAAATAACGATTCGAATAAAAGATACTTCATCTTTATTCGTTATTCGAAGGTTCGAATAAAAAAGGTATCCTTATTCGACGAGTATCGAATAAATAATTTTATTCGACGAGAATTTATCCGACGAATAAAGATACTTTTTTTTATTCGAAGCGGATTTATTCGAACTACGAGAAATTTTTTCATCTTTCATCTGTATCATTTATTCGAAGGCTTCAAATAAATGCTCGAATAACTTTTGCCGAGTGCCGAGCTTCAAAGACCCAGCGACGACAGACGACATACAATGTAAACGGGTGGAGAATCGCGCACGAATGAAAGTTTAAACTTTTAGATTGTGCAATATATCCTCATGAAATTGTGACGAGCGAATGGAGGGGATTTTCCTGATGAAAATGAGATCAAATTCGGGTGTAATCGACCAAGTTTCACTGATACGTAATGTTACGATAAAAATTACAATCTCATTAAAGACAGTCCAAATGATGTCGTGTTTAGACTCATTTTGATCGGGATGAGCTCTACAACTCATTCGTATTAACAATATTGTTCTGATTAAAAACATAAAAGCATAAATTGCCAATAATGTTGGATTCTCCATCTGCTTACATTGTAGGCTGTTGGTCGGTCTTTATAAAAAAATCTTTATTCGTCGAATAAATTCATTACGTGCGGAATAGAGATAACATAATTATTTTTATTTGACGCGTAACAAATCATTTTTTATCTTTTATTCGCTGTTTGAAATGTCTATTTCAATAAAAATTTGCCCATCTTTGCTTCTACAATTATATTATTTTATATTATATTAATTCATCCACGTGATTCTCTCTCAAACTCTATACTATTCGGAATAGTACGTTAAATAAACGCTACTCTGGTTTTCAACATATTTCTGTTCCCACAGATCGATTCTTGGAACAATTATCTATAAAAAAAAAAGTGTAAGGAAATAATGCTTGTTCATGAAATATTTTTAAATTACAAATTAAGGTATCTCATATGGAAGTAGAAATTGATTTTCCTAAAATTATGCTTTAATAATTTCTTACGTAAAATATTTTGACGAATTTTTCGTCCTTGATATTAGTTTTACTTTTAATATTTTAGATCTTAAAAAGCAACACTAAAAAAAAATATCTTTTTAATTTGAATACGTTTGTCGGAGAATGTAACATTTGATAATCGATATGGGTCCGTGATGATTCACCTTCTCAGCGACGAGAAGTTCCTTAGTGGTCTTCTGCACCGACGAGATACCGTCGTTGGCCTTCTGTTTCTTACTCCAGCCAAAATCTATCCTAGAGAGCGGTAGACAACACCGTATTTTTCGAGCGACACATTCTCCCGTAAGGCTGTCAGTCTTTATATATATCTGGTCGGTGGATCAGTGCACCCACGAGATATATATATATATATATATATATATATAAAGACTGCCAGCCCCCGTGTTAAACTGCGAGTCTCAAAGTGGGTGCCAGGTGGGTGCTGGGAGCGGTCGGTAACGGCCCTAATGTCGAGATACTCTCGTCGGTTGTGGAACTAAAAGAACATTTGCTCGTGAATTATGGAAAAAACGTCAGTGACAGAGGCAATAAATAAACGTATAATGCGTAGAATGAAAATAATTATCTTTTATTGTATAATTTCATTACACTCTTATTGCCTTCTTATTTTCCATATTGTTCACCATTGTAATCATTATTTTATAATCGATAATTTATAGGTGTAATTAATTAATTTGGAACTTCTTGCGATATTTATAAAATAATGATTATTCAACAAAATATATTCTGTAATAGTTATAGAATAAAAAAAAAGAATAAATACAATATTCAAGTAATGTGGCGGACCCCTTGGAGAAGGGTTGATCGGACCCAGGTAGGAGCGTCGTCTGCGGGCTGGGACCTTGGACGCACTTGGTCGCCAGGCCCAAGCTCTTCCCGAGCGCACACTTAGTCGCCGGAAGTCTGTTCCTACCTGGGGTGCACATTTGGCGACCAGGTTCGGGGTTTTTCCTTGGCGTGCACATTTGGCCGCCAACCCTTGACTTTCGCCAGGACACGGATGTTCGGTGCAAGGACACGAACTTTCTCCAAGTGGCACGTACAGGAAGCGACATCCCCACTCCAGAAGTTTTCTTGTTCGAAGGAAATTCCTGGAGGATATAAGCGCGGATTCTGACGGATGACAGGGTCAGTCAGTCAGTCAGTCAGTTCAAGTCAGTCAGTCGTTGTGAGAAGTCGTCATTCGCCGTCAGTTGTTCGTATAGTCGTTTATCCGTAGTTCTTGTTTCATTGTTATTTCATTTTCTTTGTTCCTTGTTACGTCGTTGAGTTTTTGTTGCTTATTTAATAAATGGTTATTGTTATATTGGGTGAATCCTTTACTGAACACCCAAACCACAACACATACCAAAAGGAAATAAAAATTTTTTTATCTTTTATTCGTTACTCGAAATTTTTATTTAGATAAATATTTTGCCCAACTCTGGTTGAGCTTAGCTCGGCTCGATTGTGCGAGTCGAGTCGAGTACTCGCACGATGCGAGCTATCCGCACCGATGCGAGCTGCTCGAAATAAAATCAGGCGTAAAATGACATGATGCGAGTTACAGCGGGAAGATCAGCACATCGATATTATCAAGCATTTTAGTATATTGACAATGCTAAATGTTTGCGATGTTTTATTATATATTTTGATAGTGAAATGTTGATTCAGAATTTCTATAACCCTTATTGAAAATAATTATGCAATAACAACTATTTCCTAGATTTATGTAAATAACTAGCTGTGTGATCTGTAAAGAACGGTATTTTATATATTCCTTTATATTATACTCCGGGGTTCAGTGTACAGTCGTAAAAATGTGTTGTTGCAAAATTGTTTATAATGTTAAAAATTAACGTTAAGCTTCGTTAAATAGTTTTTGAAAGGAATGGGTATATAAACAATATTGTATAATATTGATGTGTATTTATACGAGGTCGCCGCCGCGTCTACAATGTGTATGCTGGCGGTTCGTCGGCGTGCTCTTTGGACAGGCCGCCACACTGGTACTCGCACCAAAGGTCAAAAGACTGAATTCTGGTAAGCTGAGAAAAACTGTTTGACAGAATCTGAGCTAACTAACCTGAGAATAGATTGTCTTAGACTTTTATATTTTTCGATAATGAATAACTAAGCTAGTGGCTCGATGGGGAGGGAGGAAGAGCAAAACGCATACGCGTGCCGGTAGATTAAATACTCAGAGCGGGTGACCTAAGTGGGCGAGTGCAGGCGAGAGCCGGTCATAAACCTTAGCTCGCTGATGAGAGCCCTACTGTCCCATTGTACGGAAGTACACTTTTTAGAAGAAATGGCCGAGATAACGAACCAAAAAGGCAGTAAACCATTTTCACACTGCACAATTATAAACATGGAGATAGCGCAGGTTGCTTAGCGAGAAACGTGCGGCCGCTTCTCGTTATACATTATGCAGTCAGTCTCATAATTGATGGCAGACACTTTAAATCAGAATAACTTTTTTTATAAATCGACCAAACGACTTCAGCTGTTCTGCCAAGCTAGATAGATTAATTTACTAGATGACATGTAATGAAAACGCAGGAAAAATTGCGTTATATAATTGCGTTAATTGTCGAGCTAGGAAGTAGATTTAACTTTGCTGCCACTACGAATTATTTGGTAGTTAGCATGATTTTGGACCATCGTATAAAAGATCGACTGTTATCCATGGAGAAGAGCCAACAATTGCAAATTGAAAAAAGATTTAGATTAAAATATTAACTAAACAGAAAGTATGACGAGTGTTGAACGTAGACATCAGATCCTTTTAAAAGGGCCTAGCCGATTTATGGTCAAAACTGCCCTTAGAGGAAAAACCCCTCTTTTTTTTTTTTTTTTTTTTTTTTATCGTGAGGAAATGTTTTATACATACCCCGACTCCCTGGGGGAAGCCGGGGTTATGTGGGATTCTCCCCGGGGGCGAGCCCCCGGAGACTACCCACTAAAACCTCACGCCCACCTAAGCTACACGGGAGGTGCCTGGATCACGCGAGTACTCAACAGGACACCCCCCAGCTATCATCATACCCCGGGGGAGGGGTTAACCTCCCCCACTGCCTACGCTATAAGACCCCGGGCGGAGGGACCCGCCCGGTGTCGCCATCCCTGGAGCCTTCGGATTGGGCTTCCCGAGCCCCAGCTCGGTCCACCCACAGCTCCCGGAGTCCTCGTGCCCCGCTCGGGGCCGGTGTCCCGAAGGAACCAGCCCCGGCCAGAGCAAGAGGACGCCGCCAGAGGAAAAACCCCTCTGAGTAAAATTTCAACCCCCTATCTTGCCCATGAGGTTAGTTACAGGGTAAATTAGATTTCGCGCTTCTCCGCGTATTTCCCGCACTCTGATGCTTTCTAAAATTCTGAAAAAAATGTGACATATTTTGGATTCTAAGGCTGATTTTTGATAATTTTTTCAGATTTTTTTGTTACAAACTGTGGTCGTAAAAAAAAATGAAAAACCTCCAAAAAATCGGAAAAATGCAGATTTCTCAAAAATTTGAAAACATGCTATTCTACTGTTTAGTTCCTTGTTAAAGTACTATAACAGGCAGTGTCGTCAATTTTTTTTAGATTTTTTGTTGTGGGACATCATCGTCAAAAAACAATAAAAACCGAATTTTTTCGACGTTTTTGCTATTAGGAGGAAAGTTACACTTGTTGGTTTTATCGCAGCTATATATTAAGTAATTTTTAGCATTATTAAATTGAAACAAGTAATTCTTTGACCTAAGAAATGTGATTTAAGAGAAAGAATAAATTGTATTTTGTGTGATATATACCAGAATGTTCGTAAAGTTTTGTAACATCGCCGGACGTGTCGAACTAAGGAGCGGATACGCTGGGGTTCTTATCCCGTCGGTGGTAAATGTTTTTTCCCATACATCATCTTTATTTTTTCAATTTCTTATATTATTTATTCATGTGATTTTAACAATATTTTTTTAATGTTTTAAAAATATTGAAGTAACATTGATTAGGCAATGAATATTTATATTATTGTGTTCGTCTACGATTTCCGCCAGATATGAAATTGCTTGTGAAAATTGGTAAGATTCCGTGAAAAGAATTTTGAAATCTACGTCTGTCATTTCCAGAAAATCAAGAAATCAATACTGTTTGAAATGGAATCTTTTTGCGGTTCCAATTGTTTTGACCATCTTAATCGGCTATGCCCTTTTAAATCTTATCACCTATACTTGCACAGTACCGAATGACAGGCTGTTGGAACTTCCAACTTCCAACTTGGTTTCACGTTAATTTTCAACATTATAAACAATTTTGCGACAACACATTTTTACGACTACACGGTACAGTGAACCGGAGTATAATATAAAGGAATATATAAAATACCGTTCTTTACAGATCACATCTAGTTATTTACATAAATCTAAATAGTTGTTATTGCATAATTATTTTCAATAAGGGTTATACAAATTCTGAATCAACATTTCACTATCAAAATATATAATAAAACATCGCAAACATTTAGCATTGTCAATATACTAAAATGCTTGATAATATCAATGTGCTGATCTTCCTGCTGTAACTCGCATCATGTCATTTTACGCCTGATTTTATTTCGAGCCGTTCGCTTCGTTGCGAGCAGCTCGCATCGTGCGAGTACTCGACTCGACTCGAAAAGCGAGTCCCGGCTCGACTGGACCCGAGCTCGGCTCGCATATGCGAGCTTGGCTGCAGGCCTAGTGCCAGGTGGGTGCTGGGATCGGTCGGTAACGGCCCCAATGTCGAGATACTCTCGTCGGGTGTGGAACTAAGAAAGTGGAACTATCACTGATCTCAAATACCAACATCGCTAAAAATGCCGCGCTCGCTACCTAAATAGAACATTTGCTCGTGAATTACGGAAGAAACGTCAGTGACATAGGCAATAAATAAACGGACAATGCGTAGAATGAGAATAATTATTTTTTATTGTATAATTTCATTACACTATTATTGCCTTCTTATTTTCCATATTATTCACCATTGTAATCATTATTTTGTAATCGATAGTTTATAGGTGAAATTAATTAATTTGGAACTTATTGCGATATTTATAAAATAATGATTATTCAACAAAATATATTCTGTAATAGTTATAGAATAAAAAAAAAAAAGAATAAATACAATATTCAAGTAATGACAAAATTCAATCGTTCTTATTGTGATCCGTAGTAACAAACACAGAAAATTATTTTTTTTTACTTATTTAACCGATAATACCACTTCTAATGCTGGACTGCAATTATTCAAGTAAAGGTAGTAACGAAATAAAAGTGTTATGTAATGAAACTAACTTTCGACGGATCTTATCCATATAAAGCTATTTGGTGGCAGTATTATTGCTATTTGTACAGACACACAGATACACAGATTCTTATATCTTGCAATGCACGTTGTTTTTTTCTCCGTCAACCGATTTCGATGAAATTTTCAGCTTCTGTATCCCTAACATAGAGGTAGAGATAAAAGTTTTGAAAAGTGTCTGTCATTTTAAGTTTTAATTATAATTGTATTGATTGCTATTTTTTATACCTTATAGAATTGTTTCTTTACATTTAATATTCTTTATATTTTATCAGCAATAAACTTTATGTATAATCATTAATTGTATTGTTAAATTTAACTTTCTGTGAGTAATTGTCAATACATATACATTAGTAACCACATCTATTTGTCCGCGGCGAAAACCAAGCTGTCGAACTCGAGACGGGAAGGACTCGCCGCGTCTCTTTCTTTTCATATGCTGTCCTTCTTTGCGTCCGAAACGTCCGTCGTTCATTACACAAGTAAATATCATCGGAATTTTGTCATATTTGGTACCGTTTTCCTTAGAAAAATGCCACGAGTATGTTGGTGAAAGTCCGATAGAAAAATAATTAATAATGAAAAAGTTTATTTTTTTATTTAAAGGCCTGAGCTCACGCCAGTCTTTCATCTTTTCCGAACGCTTCGACTCTCCGCGGCTCTTTCTTTCCCATACGCTGTCCTTTTTCGCGTCCGAAACATCAATCGTTCATTGCACAAGCAATTATCGTCGGAATTATATCATATTTGGTTTCATTTTAATCAGAAAAATGTCACGAATATGTTGGTAAAAGTTAAAAAAAAAAAAAAAATAACGAAAAATAAAGAAGTTTTGTGATTGGATTAGTAGTGGTCTTCTGGTCTCACACCGATATAGCCGACAATGTGTGGCCCACTCCTCGGGGAGGACGCTTCTCTAGTTTCGCTGTCCGCTTCTCCGTGCAACATTATATGTATCGTAGACGGATATTCTCTCCTTTTGAATGCCAGTCATTCTGGTGTGCCCAGAGTTGGGCATTATTAGATAAAAATTATTTAAATAACGATTCGAATAAAAGATACTTCATCTTTATTCGTTATTCGAAGGTTCGAATAAAAAAGGTATCCTTATTCGACGAGTATCGAATAAATAATTTTATTCGACGAGAATTTATCCGACGAATAGAGATACTTTTTTTTATTCGAAGCGGATTTATTCGAACTACGAGAAATTTTTTCATCTTTCATCTGTATCATTTATTCGAAGGCTTCAAATAAATGCTCGAATAACTTTTGCCGAGTGCCGAGCTTCAAAGACCCAGCGACAACAGACGACATACAATGTAAACGGATGGAGAATCGCGCACGTATGAAAGTTTAAACTTTCTGATTTTTTTGTTACAAACTGTGGTCGTAAAAAAAATGAAAAACCTCCAAAAAATCGGAAAAATGCAGATTTCTCAAAAATTTGAAAACATGCTATTCTACTGTTTAGTTCCTTGTTAAAGTACTATAACAGGCAGTGTCGACAATTTTTTTTAGATTTTTTGTTGTGGGACATCATCGTCAAAAAACAATAAAAACCGAATTTTTTCGACGTTTTTGCTATTAGGAGGAAAGTTACACTTGTTGGTTTTATCGCAGCTATATATTAAGTAATTTTTAGCATTATTAAATTGAAACAAGTAATTCTTTGACCTAAGAAATGTGATTTAAGAGAAAGAATAAATTGTATTTTGTGTGATATATACCAGAATGTTCGTAAAGTTTTGTAACATCGCCGGACGTGTCGAACTAAGGAGCGGATACGCTGGGGTTCTTATCCCGTCGGTGGTAAATGTTTTTTCCCATACATCATCTTTATTTTTTCAATTTCTTATATTATTTATTCATGTGATTTTAACAATATTTTTTTAATGTTTTAAAAATATTGAAGTAACATTGATTAGGCAATGAATATTTATATTATTGTGTTCGTCTACGATTTCCGCCAGATATGAAATTGCTTGTGAAAATTGGTAAGATTCCGTGAAAAGAATTTTGAAATCTACGTCTGTCATTTCCAGAAAATCAAGAAATCAATACTGTTTGAAATGGAATCTTTTTGCGGTTCCAATTGTTTTGACCATCTTAATCGGCTATGCCCTTTTAAATCTTATCACCTATACTTGCACAGTACCGAATGACAGGCTGTTGGAACTTCCAACTTCCAACTTGGTTTCACGTTAATTTTCAACATTATAAACAATTTTGCGACAACACATTTTTACGACTACACGGTACAGTGAACCGGAGTATAATATAAAGGAATATATAAAATACCGTTCTTTACAGATCACATCTAGTTATTTACATAAATCTAAATAGTTGTTATTGCATAATTATTTTCAATAAGGGTTATACAAATTCTGAATCAACATTTCACTATCAAAATATATAATAAAACATCGCAAACATTTAGCATTGTCAATATACTAAAATGCTTGATAATATCAATGTGCTGATCTTCCTGCTGTAACTCGCATCATGTCATTTTACGCCTGATTTTATTTCGTCCGAAACATCAATCGTTCATTGCACAAGCAATTATCGTCGGAATTATATCATATTTGGTTTCATTTTAATCAGAAAAATGTCACGAATATGTTGGTAAAAGTTAAAAAAAAAAAAAAAATAACGAAAAATAAAGAAGTTTTGTGATTGGATTAGTAGTGGTCTTCTGGTCTCACACCGATATAGCCGACAATGTGTGGCCCACTCCTCGGGGAGGACGCTTCTCTAGTTTCGCTGTCCGCTTCTCCGTGCAACATTATATGTATCGTAGACGGATATTCTCTCCTTTTGAATGCCAGTCATTCTGGTGTGCCCAGAGTTGGGCATTATTAGATAAAAATTATTTAAATAACGATTCGAATAAAAGATACTTCATCTTTATTCGTTATTCGAAGGTTCGAATAAAAAAGGTATCCTTATTCGACGAGTATCGAATAAATAATTTTATTCGACGAGAATTTATCCGACGAATAGAGATACTTTTTTTTATTCGAAGCGGATTTATTCGAACTACGAGAAATTTTTTCATCTTTCATCTGTATCATTTATTCGAAGGCTTCAAATAAATGCTCGAATAACTTTTGCCGAGTGCCGAGCTTCAAAGACCCAGCGACAACAGACGACATACAATGTAAACGGATGGAGAATCGCGCACGTATGAAAGTTTAAACTTTCTGATTTTTTTGTTACAAACTGTGGTCGTAAAAAAAATGAAAAACCTCCAAAAAATCGGAAAAATGCAGATTTCTCAAAAATTTGAAAACATGCTATTCTACTGTTTAGTTCCTTGTTAAAGTACTATAACAGGCAGTGTCGACAATTTTTTTTAGATTTTTTGTTGTGGGACATCATCGTCAAAAAACAATAAAAACCGAATTTTTTCGACGTTTTTGCTATTAGGAGGAAAGTTACACTTGTTGGTTTTATCGCAGCTATATATTAAGTAATTTTTAGCATTATTAAATTGAAACAAGTAATTCTTTGACCTAAGAAATGTGATTTAAGAGAAAGAATAAATTGTATTTTGTGTGATATATACCAGAATGTTCGTAAAGTTTTGTAACATCGCCGGACGTGTCGAACTAAGGAGCGGATACGCTGGGGTTCTTATCCCGTCGGTGGTAAATGTTTTTTCCCATACATCATCTTTATTTTTTCAATTTCTTATATTATTTATTCATGTGATTTTAACAATATTTTTTTAATGTTTTAAAAATATTGAAGTAACATTGATTAGGCAATGAATATTTATATTATTGTGTTCGTCTACGATTTCCGCCAGATATGAAATTGCTTGTGAAAATTGGTAAGATTCCGTGAAAAGAATTTTGAAATCTACGTCTGTCATTTCCAGAAAATCAAGAAATCAATACTGTTTGAAATGGAATCTTTTTGCGGTTCCAATTGTTTTGACCATCTTAATCGGCTATGCCCTTTTAAATCTTATCACCTATACTTGCACAGTACCGAATGACAGGCTGTTGGAACTTCCAACTTCCAACTTGGTTTCACGTTAATTTTCAACATTATAAACAATTTTGCGACAACACATTTTTACGACTACACGGTACAGTGAACCGGAGTATAATATAAAGGAATATATAAAATACCGTTCTTTACAGATCACATCTAGTTATTTACATAAATCTAAATAGTTGTTATTGCATAATTATTTTCAATAAGGGTTATACAAATTCTGAATCAACATTTCACTATCAAAATATATAATAAAACATCGCAAACATTTAGCATTGTCAATATACTAAAATGCTTGATAATATCAATGTGCTGATCTTCCTGCTGTAACTCGCATCATGTCATTTTACGCCTGATTTTATTTCGAGCCGTTCGCTTCGTTGCGAGCAGCTCGCATCGTGCGAGTACTCGACTCGACTCGAAAAGCGAGTCCCGGCTCGACTGGACCCGAGCTCGGCTCGCATATGCGAGCTTGGCTGCAGGCCTAGTGCCAGGTGGGTGCTGGGATCGGTCGGTAACGGCCCCAATGTCGAGATACTCTCGTCGGGTGTGGAACTAAGAAAGTGGAACTATCACTGATCTCAAATACCAACATCGCTAAAAATGCCGCGCTCGCTACCTAAATAGAACATTTGCTCGTGAATTACGGAAGAAACGTCAGTGACATAGGCAATAAATAAACGGACAATGCGTAGAATGAGAATAATTATTTTTTATTGTATAATTTCATTACACTATTATTGCCTTCTTATTTTCCATATTATTCACCATTGTAATCATTATTTTGTAATCGATAGTTTATAGGTGAAATTAATTAATTTGGAACTTATTGCGATATTTATAAAATAATGATTATTCAACAAAATATATTCTGTAATAGTTATAGAATAAAAAAAAAAAAGAATAAATACAATATTCAAGTAATGACAAAATTCAATCGTTCTTATTGTGATCCGTAGTAACAAACACAGAAAATTATTTTTTTTTACTTATTTAACCGATAATACCACTTCTAATGCTGGACTGCAATTATTCAAGTAAAGGTAGTAACGAAATAAAAGTGTTATGTAATGAAACTAACTTTCGACGGATCTTATCCATATAAAGCTATTTGGTGGCAGTATTATTGCTATTTGTACAGACACACAGATACACAGATTCTTATATCTTGCAATGCACGTTGTTTTTTTCTCCGTCAACCGATTTCGATGAAATTTTCAGCTTCTGTATCCCTAACATAGAGGTAGAGATAAAAGTTTTGAAAAGTGTCTGTCATTTTAAGTTTTAATTATAATTGTATTGATTGCTATTTTTTATACCTTATAGAATTGTTTCTTTACATTTAATATTCTTTATATTTTATCAGCAATAAACTTTATGTATAATCATTAATTGTATTGTTAAATTTAACTTTCTGTGAGTAATTGTCAATACATATACATTAGTAACCACATCTATTTGTCCGCGGCGAAAACCAAGCTGTCGAACTCGAGACGGGAAGGACTCGCCGCGTCTCTTTCTTTTCATATGCTGTCCTTCTTTGCGTCCGAAACGTCCGTCGTTCATTACACAAGTAAATATCATCGGAATTTTGTCATATTTGGTACCGTTTTCCTTAGAAAAATGCCACGAGTATGTTGGTGAAAGTCCGATAGAAAAATAATTAATAATGAAAAAGTTTATTTTTTTATTTAAAGGCCTGAGCTCACGCCAGTCTTTCATCTTTTCCGAACGCTTCGACTCTCCGCGGCTCTTTCTTTCCCATACGCTGTCCTTTTTCGCGTCCGAAACATCAATCGTTCATTGCACAAGCAATTATCGTCGGAATTATATCATATTTGGTTTCATTTTAATCAGAAAAATGTCACGAATATGTTGGTAAAAGTTAAAAAAAAAAAAAAAATAACGAAAAATAAAGAAGTTTTGTGATTGGATTAGTAGTGGTCTTCTGGTCTCACACCGATATAGCCGACAATGTGTGGCCCACTCCTCGGGGAGGACGCTTCTCTAGTTTCGCTGTCCGCTTCTCCGTGCAACATTATATGTATCGTAGACGGATATTCTCTCCTTTTGAATGCCAGTCATTCTGGTGTGCCCAGAGTTGGGCATTATTAGATAAAAATTATTTAAATAACGATTCGAATAAAAGATACTTCATCTTTATTCGTTATTCGAAGGTTCGAATAAAAAAGGTATCCTTATTCGACGAGTATCGAATAAATAATTTTATTCGACGAGAATTTATCCGACGAATAGAGATACTTTTTTTTATTCGAAGCGGATTTATTCGAACTACGAGAAATTTTTTCATCTTTCATCTGTATCATTTATTCGAAGGCTTCAAATAAATGCTCGAATAACTTTTGCCGAGTGCCGAGCTTCAAAGACCCAGCGACAACAGACGACATACAATGTAAACGGATGGAGAATCGCGCACGTATGAAAGTTTAAACTTTCTGATTTTTTTGTTACAAACTGTGGTCGTAAAAAAAATGAAAAACCTCCAAAAAATCGGAAAAATGCAGATTTCTCAAAAATTTGAAAACATGCTATTCTACTGTTTAGTTCCTTGTTAAAGTACTATAACAGGCAGTGTCGACAATTTTTTTTAGATTTTTTGTTGTGGGACATCATCGTCAAAAAACAATAAAAACCGAATTTTTTCGACGTTTTTGCTATTAGGAGGAAAGTTACACTTGTTGGTTTTATCGCAGCTATATATTAAGTAATTTTTAGCATTATTAAATTGAAACAAGTAATTCTTTGACCTAAGAAATGTGATTTAAGAGAAAGAATAAATTGTATTTTGTGTGATATATACCAGAATGTTCGTAAAGTTTTGTAACATCGCCGGACGTGTCGAACTAAGGAGCGGATACGCTGGGGTTCTTATCCCGTCGGTGGTAAATGTTTTTTCCCATACATCATCTTTATTTTTTCAATTTCTTATATTATTTATTCATGTGATTTTAACAATATTTTTTTAATGTTTTAAAAATATTGAAGTAACATTGATTAGGCAATGAATATTTATATTATTGTGTTCGTCTACGATTTCCGCCAGATATGAAATTGCTTGTGAAAATTGGTAAGATTCCGTGAAAAGAATTTTGAAATCTACGTCTGTCATTTCCAGAAAATCAAGAAATCAATACTGTTTGAAATGGAATCTTTTTGCGGTTCCAATTGTTTTGACCATCTTAATCGGCTATGCCCTTTTAAATCTTATCACCTATACTTGCACAGTACCGAATGACAGGCTGTTGGAACTTCCAACTTCCAACTTGGTTTCACGTTAATTTTCAACATTATAAACAATTTTGCGACAACACATTTTTACGACTACACGGTACAGTGAACCGGAGTATAATATAAAGGAATATATAAAATACCGTTCTTTACAGATCACATCTAGTTATTTACATAAATCTAAATAGTTGTTATTGCATAATTATTTTCAATAAGGGTTATACAAATTCTGAATCAACATTTCACTATCAAAATATATAATAAAACATCGCAAACATTTAGCATTGTCAATATACTAAAATGCTTGATAATATCAATGTGCTGATCTTCCTGCTGTAACTCGCATCATGTCATTTTACGCCTGATTTTATTTCGAGCCGTTCGCTTCGTTGCGAGCAGCTCGCATCGTGCGAGTACTCGACTCGACTCGAAAAGCGAGTCCCGGCTCGACTGGACCCGAGCTCGGCTCGCATATGCGAGCTTGGCTGCAGGCCTAGTGCCAGGTGGGTGCTGGGATCGGTCGGTAACGGCCCCAATGTCGAGATACTCTCGTCGGGTGTGGAACTAAGAAAGTGGAACTATCACTGATCTCAAATACCAACATCGCTAAAAATGCCGCGCTCGCTACCTAAATAGAACATTTGCTCGTGAATTACGGAAGAAACGTCAGTGACATAGGCAATAAATAAACGGACAATGCGTAGAATGAGAATAATTATTTTTTATTGTATAATTTCATTACACTATTATTGCCTTCTTATTTTCCATATTATTCACCATTGTAATCATTATTTTGTAATCGATAGTTTATAGGTGAAATTAATTAATTTGGAACTTATTGCGATATTTATAAAATAATGATTATTCAACAAAATATATTCTGTAATAGTTATAGAATAAAAAAAAAAAAGAATAAATACAATATTCAAGTAATGACAAAATTCAATCGTTCTTATTGTGATCCGTAGTAACAAACACAGAAAATTATTTTTTTTTACTTATTTAACCGATAATACCACTTCTAATGCTGGACTGCAATTATTCAAGTAAAGGTAGTAACGAAATAAAAGTGTTATGTAATGAAACTAACTTTCGACGGATCTTATCCATATAAAGCTATTTGGTGGCAGTATTATTGCTATTTGTACAGACACACAGATACACAGATTCTTATATCTTGCAATGCACGTTGTTTTTTTCTCCGTCAACCGATTTCGATGAAATTTTCAGCTTCTGTATCCCTAACATAGAGGTAGAGATAAAAGTTTTGAAAAGTGTCTGTCATTTTAAGTTTTAATTATAATTGTATTGATTGCTATTTTTTATACCTTATAGAATTGTTTCTTTACATTTAATATTCTTTATATTTTATCAGCAATAAACTTTATGTATAATCATTAATTGTATTGTTAAATTTAACTTTCTGTGAGTAATTGTCAATACATATACATTAGTAACCACATCTATTTGTCCGCGGCGAAAACCAAGCTGTCGAACTCGAGACGGGAAGGACTCGCCGCGTCTCTTTCTTTTCATATGCTGTCCTTCTTTGCGTCCGAAACGTCCGTCGTTCATTACACAAGTAAATATCATCGGAATTTTGTCATATTTGGTACCGTTTTCCTTAGAAAAATGCCACGAGTATGTTGGTGAAAGTCCGATAGAAAAATAATTAATAATGAAAAAGTTTATTTTTTTATTTAAAGGCCTGAGCTCACGCCAGTCTTTCATCTTTTCCGAACGCTTCGACTCTCCGCGGCTCTTTCTTTCCCATACGCTGTCCTTTTTCGCGTCCGAAACATCAATCGTTCATTGCACAAGCAATTATCGTCGGAATTATATCATATTTGGTTTCATTTTAATCAGAAAAATGTCACGAATATGTTGGTAAAAGTTAAAAAAAAAAAAAAAATAACGAAAAATAAAGAAGTTTTGTGATTGGATTAGTAGTGGTCTTCTGGTCTCACACCGATATAGCCGACAATGTGTGGCCCACTCCTCGGGGAGGACGCTTCTCTAGTTTCGCTGTCCGCTTCTCCGTGCAACATTATATGTATCGTAGACGGATATTCTCTCCTTTTGAATGCCAGTCATTCTGGTGTGCCCAGAGTTGGGCATTATTAGATAAAAATTATTTAAATAACGATTCGAATAAAAGATACTTCATCTTTATTCGTTATTCGAAGGTTCGAATAAAAAAGGTATCCTTATTCGACGAGTATCGAATAAATAATTTTATTCGACGAGAATTTATCCGACGAATAGAGATACTTTTTTTTATTCGAAGCGGATTTATTCGAACTACGAGAAATTTTTTCATCTTTCATCTGTATCATTTATTCGAAGGCTTCAAATAAATGCTCGAATAACTTTTGCCGAGTGCCGAGCTTCAAAGACCCAGCGACAACAGACGACATACAATGTAAACGGATGGAGAATCGCGCACGTATGAAAGTTTAAACTTTCTGATTTTTTTGTTACAAACTGTGGTCGTAAAAAAAATGAAAAACCTCCAAAAAATCGGAAAAATGCAGATTTCTCAAAAATTTGAAAACATGCTATTCTACTGTTTAGTTCCTTGTTAAAGTACTATAACAGGCAGTGTCGACAATTTTTTTTAGATTTTTTGTTGTGGGACATCATCGTCAAAAAACAATAAAAACCGAATTTTTTCGACGTTTTTGCTATTAGGAGGAAAGTTACACTTGTTGGTTTTATCGCAGCTATATATTAAGTAATTTTTAGCATTATTAAATTGAAACAAGTAATTCTTTGACCTAAGAAATGTGATTTAAGAGAAAGAATAAATTGTATTTTGTGTGATATATACCAGAATGTTCGTAAAGTTTTGTAACATCGCCGGACGTGTCGAACTAAGGAGCGGATACGCTGGGGTTCTTATCCCGTCGGTGGTAAATGTTTTTTCCCATACATCATCTTTATTTTTTCAATTTCTTATATTATTTATTCATGTGATTTTAACAATATTTTTTTAATGTTTTAAAAATATTGAAGTAACATTGATTAGGCAATGAATATTTATATTATTGTGTTCGTCTACGATTTCCGCCAGATATGAAATTGCTTGTGAAAATTGGTAAGATTCCGTGAAAAGAATTTTGAAATCTACGTCTGTCATTTCCAGAAAATCAAGAAATCAATACTGTTTGAAATGGAATCTTTTTGCGGTTCCAATTGTTTTGACCATCTTAATCGGCTATGCCCTTTTAAATCTTATCACCTATACTTGCACAGTACCGAATGACAGGCTGTTGGAACTTCCAACTTCCAACTTGGTTTCACGTTAATTTTCAACATTATAAACAATTTTGCGACAACACATTTTTACGACTACACGGTACAGTGAACCGGAGTATAATATAAAGGAATATATAAAATACCGTTCTTTACAGATCACATCTAGTTATTTACATAAATCTAAATAGTTGTTATTGCATAATTATTTTCAATAAGGGTTATACAAATTCTGAATCAACATTTCACTATCAAAATATATAATAAAACATCGCAAACATTTAGCATTGTCAATATACTAAAATGCTTGATAATATCAATGTGCTGATCTTCCTGCTGTAACTCGCATCATGTCATTTTACGCCTGATTTTATTTCGAGCCGTTCGCTTCGTTGCGAGCAGCTCGCATCGTGCGAGTACTCGACTCGACTCGAAAAGCGAGTCCCGGCTCGACTGGACCCGAGCTCGGCTCGCATATGCGAGCTTGGCTGCAGGCCTAGTGCCAGGTGGGTGCTGGGATCGGTCGGTAACGGCCCCAATGTCGAGATACTCTCGTCGGTTGTGGAACTAAGAAAGTGGAACTATCACTGATCTCAAATACCAACATCGCTAAACATGCCGCGCTCGCTACCTAAATAGAACATTTGCTCGTGAATTACGGAAGAAACGTCAGTGACATAGGCAATAAATAAACGGACAATGCGTAGAATGAGAATAATTATTTTTTATTGTATAATTTCATTACACTATTATTGCCTTCTTATTTTCCATATTATTCACCATTGTAATCATTATTTTGTAATCGATAGTTTATAGGTGAAATTAATTAATTTGGAACTTATTGCGATATTTATAAAATAATGATTATTCAACAAAATATATTCTGTAATAGTTATAGAATAAAAAAAAAAAAGAATAAATACAATATTCAAGTAATGACAAAATTCAATCGTTCTTATTGTGATCCGTAGTAACAAACACAGAAAATTATTTTTTTTTACTTATTTAACCGATAATACCACTTCTAATGCTGGACTGCAATTATTCAAGTAAAGGTAGTAACGAAATAAAAGTGTTATGTAATGAAACTAACTTTCGACGGATCTTATCCATATAAAGCTATTTGGTGGCAGTATTATTGCTATTTGTACAGACACACAGATACACAGATTCTTATATCTTGCAATGCACGTTGTTTTTTTCTCCGTCAACCGATTTCGATGAAATTTTCAGCTTCTGTATCCCTAACATAGAGGTAGAGATAAAAGTTTTGAAAAGTGTCTGTCATTTTAAGTTTTAATTATAATTGTATTGATTGCTATTTTTTATACCTTATAGAATTGTTTCTTTACATTTAATATTCTTTATATTTTATCAGCAATAAACTTTATGTATAATCATTAATTGTATTGTTAAATTTAACTTTCTGTGAGTAATTGTCAATACATATACATTAGTAACCACATCTATTTGTCCGCGGCGAAAACCAAGCTGTCGAACTCGAGACGGGAAGGACTCGCCGCGTCTCTTTCTTTTCATATGCTGTCCTTCTTTGCGTCCGAAACGTCCGTCGTTCATTACACAAGTAAATATCATCGGAATTTTGTCATATTTGGTACCGTTTTCCTTAGAAAAATGCCACGAGTATGTTGGTGAAAGTCCGATAGAAAAATAATTAATAATGAAAAAGTTTATTTTTTTATTTAAAGGCCTGAGCTCACGCCAGTCTTTCATCTTTTCCGAACGCTTCGACTCTCCGCGGCTCTTTCTTTCCCATACGCTGTCCTTTTTCGCGTCCGAAACATCAATCGTTCATTGCACAAGCAATTATCGTCGGAATTATATCATATTTGGTTTCATTTTAATCAGAAAAATGTCACGAATATGTTGGTAAAAGTTAAAAAAAAAAAAAAAATAACGAAAAATAAAGAAGTTTTGTGATTGGATTAGTAGTGGTCTTCTGGTCTCACACCGATATAGCCGACAATGTGTGGCCCACTCCTCGGGGAGGACGCTTCTCTAGTTTCGCTGTCCGCTTCTCCGTGCAACATTATATGTATCGTAGACGGATATTCTCTCCTTTTGAATGCCAGTCATTCTGGTGTGCCCAGAGTTGGGCATTATTAGATAAAAATTATTTAAATAACGATTCGAATAAAAGATACTTCATCTTTATTCGTTATTCGAAGGTTCGAATAAAAAAGGTATCCTTATTCGACGAGTATCGAATAAATAATTTTATTCGACGAGAATTTATCCGACGAATAAAGATACTTTTTTTTATTCGAAGCGGATTTATTCGAACTACGAGAAATTTTTTCATCTTTCATCTGTATCATTTATTCGAAGGCTTCAAATAAATGCTCGAATAACTTTTGCCGAGTGCCGAGCTTCAAAGACCCAGCGACGACAGACGACATACAATGTAAACGGGTGGAGAATCGCGCACGAATGAAAGTTTAAACTTTTAGATTGTGCAATATATCCTCATGAAATTGTGACGAGCGAATGGAGGGGATTTTCCTGATGAAAATGAGATCAAATTCGGGTGTAATCGACCAAGTTTCACTGATACGTAATGTTACGATAAAAATTACAATCTCATTAAAGACAGTCCAAATGATGTCGTGTTTAGACTCATTTTGATCGGGATGAGCTCTACAACTCATTCGTATTAACAATATTGTTCTGATTAAAAACATAAAAGCATAAATTGCCAATAATGTTGGATTCTCCATCTGCTTACATTGTAGGCTGTTGGTCGGTCTTTATAAAAAAATCTTTATTCGTCGAATAAATTCATTACGTGCGGAATAGAGATAACATAATTATTTTTATTTGACGCGTAACAAATCATTTTTTATCTTTTATTCGCTGTTTGAAATGTCTATTTCAATAAAAATTTGCCCATCTTTGCTTCTACAATTATATTATTTTATATTATATTAATTCATCCACGTGATTCTCTCTCAAACTCTATACTATTCGGAATAGTACGTTAAATAAACGCTACTCTGGTTTTCAACATATTTCTGTTCCCACAGATCGATTCTTGGAACAATTATCTATAAAAAAAAAAGTGTAAGGAAATAATGCTTGTTCATGAAATATTTTTAAATTACAAATTAAGGTATCTCATATGGAAGTAGAAATTGATTTTCCTAAAATTATGCTTTAATAATTTCTTACGTAAAATATTTTGACGAATTTTTCGTCCTTGATATTAGTTTTACTTTTAATATTTTAGATCTTAAAAAGCAACACTAAAAAAAAATATCTTTTTAATTTGAATACGTTTGTCGGAGAATGTAACATTTGATAATCGATATGGGTCCGTGATGATTCACCTTCTCAGCGACGAGAAGTTCCTTAGTGGTCTTCTGCACCGACGAGATACCGTCGTTGGCCTTCTGTTTCTTACTCCAGCCAAAATCTATCCTAGAGAGCGGTAGACAACACCGTATTTTTCGAGCGACACATTCTCCCGTAAGGCTGTCAGTCTTTATATATATCTGGTCGGTGGATCAGTGCACCCACGAGATATATATATATATATATATATATATATATATATAAAGACTGCCAGCCCCCGTGTTAAACTGCGAGTCTCAAAGTGGGTGCCAGGTGGGTGCTGGGAGCGGTCGGTAACGGCCCTAATGTCGAGATACTCTCGTCGGTTGTGGAACTAAAAGAACATTTGCTCGTGAATTATGGAAAAAACGTCAGTGACAGAGGCAATAAATAAACGTATAATGCGTAGAATGAAAATAATTATCTTTTATTGTATAATTTCATTACACTCTTATTGCCTTCTTATTTTCCATATTGTTCACCATTGTAATCATTATTTTATAATCGATAATTTATAGGTGTAATTAATTAATTTGGAACTTCTTGCGATATTTATAAAATAATGATTATTCAACAAAATATATTCTGTAATAGTTATAGAATAAAAAAAAAGAATAAATACAATATTCAAGTAATGTGGCGGACCCCTTGGAGAAGGGTTGATCGGACCCAGGTAGGAGCGTCGTCTGCGGGCTGGGACCTTGGACGCACTTGGTCGCCAGGCCCAAGCTCTTCCCGAGCGCACACTTAGTCGCCGGAAGTCTGTTCCTACCTGGGGTGCACATTTGGCGACCAGGTTCGGGGTTTTTCCTTGGCGTGCACATTTGGCCGCCAACCCTTGACTTTCGCCAGGACACGGATGTTCGGTGCAAGGACACGAACTTTCTCCAAGTGGCACGTACAGGAAGCGACATCCCCACTCCAGAAGTTTTCTTGTTCGAAGGAAATTCCTGGAGGATATAAGCGCGGATTCTGACGGATGACAGGGTCAGTCAGTCAGTCAGTCAGTTCAAGTCAGTCAGTCGTTGTGAGAAGTCGTCATTCGCCGTCAGTTGTTCGTATAGTCGTTTATCCGTAGTTCTTGTTTCATTGTTATTTCATTTTCTTTGTTCCTTGTTACGTCGTTGAGTTTTTGTTGCTTATTTAATAAATGGTTATTGTTATATTGGGTGAATCCTTTACTGAACACCCAAACCACAACACATACCAAAAGGAAATAAAAATTTTTTTATCTTTTATTCGTTACTCGAAATTTTTATTTAGATAAATATTTTGCCCAACTCTGGTTGAGCTTAGCTCGGCTCGATTGTGCGAGTCGAGTCGAGTACTCGCACGATGCGAGCTATCCGCACCGATGCGAGCTGCTCGAAATAAAATCAGGCGTAAAATGACATGATGCGAGTTACAGCGGGAAGATCAGCACATCGATATTATCAAGCATTTTAGTATATTGACAATGCTAAATGTTTGCGATGTTTTATTATATATTTTGATAGTGAAATGTTGATTCAGAATTTCTATAACCCTTATTGAAAATAATTATGCAATAACAACTATTTCCTAGATTTATGTAAATAACTAGCTGTGTGATCTGTAAAGAACGGTATTTTATATATTCCTTTATATTATACTCCGGGGTTCAGTGTACAGTCGTAAAAATGTGTTGTTGCAAAATTGTTTATAATGTTAAAAATTAACGTTAAGCTTCGTTAAATAGTTTTTGAAAGGAATGGGTATATAAACAATATTGTATAATATTGATGTGTATTTATACGAGGTCGCCGCCGCGTCTACAATGTGTATGCTGGCGGTTCGTCGGCGTGCTCTTTGGACAGGCCGCCACACTGGTACTCGCACCAAAGGTCAAAAGACTGAATTCTGGTAAGCTGAGAAAAACTGTTTGACAGAATCTGAGCTAACTAACCTGAGAATAGATTGTCTTAGACTTTTATATTTTTCGATAATGAATAACTAAGCTAGTGGCTCGATGGGGAGGGAGGAAGAGCAAAACGCATACGCGTGCCGGTAGATTAAATACTCAGAGCGGGTGACCTAAGTGGGCGAGTGCAGGCGAGAGCCGGTCATAAACCTTAGCTCGCTGATGAGAGCCCTACTGTCCCATTGTACGGAAGTACACTTTTTAGAAGAAATGGCCGAGATAACGAACCAAAAAGGCAGTAAACCATTTTCACACTGCACAATTATAAACATGGAGATAGCGCAGGTTGCTTAGCGAGAAACGTGCGGCCGCTTCTCGTTATACATTATGCAGTCAGTCTCATAATTGATGGCAGACACTTTAAATCAGAATAACTTTTTTTATAAATCGACCAAACGACTTCAGCTGTTCTGCCAAGCTAGATAGATTAATTTACTAGATGACATGTAATGAAAACGCAGGAAAAATTGCGTTATATAATTGCGTTAATTGTCGAGCTAGGAAGTAGATTTAACTTTGCTGCCACTACGAATTATTTGGTAGTTAGCATGATTTTGGACCATCGTATAAAAGATCGACTGTTATCCATGGAGAAGAGCCAACAATTGCAAATTGAAAAAAGATTTAGATTAAAATATTAACTAAACAGAAAGTATGACGAGTGTTGAACGTAGACATCAGATCCTTTTAAAAGGGCCTAGCCGATTTATGGTCAAAACTGCCCTTAGAGGAAAAACCCCTCTTTTTTTTTTTTTTTTTTTTTTTTATCGTGAGGAAATGTTTTATACATACCCCGACTCCCTGGGGGAAGCCGGGGTTATGTGGGATTCTCCCCGGGGGCGAGCCCCCGGAGACTACCCACTAAAACCTCACGCCCACCTAAGCTACACGGGAGGTGCCTGGATCACGCGAGTACTCAACAGGACACCCCCCAGCTATCATCATACCCCGGGGGAGGGGTTAACCTCCCCCACTGCCTACGCTATAAGACCCCGGGCGGAGGGACCCGCCCGGTGTCGCCATCCCTGGAGCCTTCGGATTGGGCTTCCCGAGCCCCAGCTCGGTCCACCCACAGCTCCCGGAGTCCTCGTGCCCCGCTCGGGGCCGGTGTCCCGAAGGAACCAGCCCCGGCCAGAGCAAGAGGACGCCGCCAGAGGAAAAACCCCTCTGAGTAAAATTTCAACCCCCTATCTTGCCCATGAGGTTAGTTACAGGGTAAATTAGATTTCGCGCTTCTCCGCGTATTTCCCGCACTCTGATGCTTTCTAAAATTCTGAAAAAAATGTGACATATTTTGGATTCTAAGGCTGATTTTTGATAATTTTTTCAGATTTTTTTGTTACAAACTGTGGTCGTAAAAAAAAATGAAAAACCTCCAAAAAATCGGAAAAATGCAGATTTCTCAAAAATTTGAAAACATGCTATTCTACTGTTTAGTTCCTTGTTAAAGTACTATAACAGGCAGTGTCGTCAATTTTTTTTAGATTTTTTGTTGTGGGACATCATCGTCAAAAAACAATAAAAACCGAATTTTTTCGACGTTTTTGCTATTAGGAGGAAAGTTACACTTGTTGGTTTTATCGCAGCTATATATTAAGTAATTTTTAGCATTATTAAATTGAAACAAGTAATTCTTTGACCTAAGAAATGTGATTTAAGAGAAAGAATAAATTGTATTTTGTGTGATATATACCAGAATGTTCGTAAAGTTTTGTAACATCGCCGGACGTGTCGAACTAAGGAGCGGATACGCTGGGGTTCTTATCCCGTCGGTGGTAAATGTTTTTTCCCATACATCATCTTTATTTTTTCAATTTCTTATATTATTTATTCATGTGATTTTAACAATATTTTTTTAATGTTTTAAAAATATTGAAGTAACATTGATTAGGCAATGAATATTTATATTATTGTGTTCGTCTACGATTTCCGCCAGATATGAAATTGCTTGTGAAAATTGGTAAGATTCCGTGAAAAGAATTTTGAAATCTACGTCTGTCATTTCCAGAAAATCAAGAAATCAATACTGTTTGAAATGGAATCTTTTTGCGGTTCCAATTGTTTTGACCATCTTAATCGGCTATGCCCTTTTAAATCTTATCACCTATACTTGCACAGTACCGAATGACAGGCTGTTGGAACTTCCAACTTCCAACTTGGTTTCACGTTAATTTTCAACATTATAAACAATTTTGCGACAACACATTTTTACGACTACACGGTACAGTGAACCGGAGTATAATATAAAGGAATATATAAAATACCGTTCTTTACAGATCACATCTAGTTATTTACATAAATCTAAATAGTTGTTATTGCATAATTATTTTCAATAAGGGTTATACAAATTCTGAATCAACATTTCACTATCAAAATATATAATAAAACATCGCAAACATTTAGCATTGTCAATATACTAAAATGCTTGATAATATCAATGTGCTGATCTTCCTGCTGTAACTCGCATCATGTCATTTTACGCCTGATTTTATTTCGAGCCGTTCGCTTCGTTGCGAGCAGCTCGCATCGTGCGAGTACTCGACTCGACTCGAAAAGCGAGTCCCGGCTCGACTGGACCCGAGCTCGGCTCGCATATGCGAGCTTGGCTGCAGGCCTAGTGCCAGGTGGGTGCTGGGATCGGTCGGTAACGGCCCCAATGTCGAGATACTCTCGTCGGTTGTGGAACTAAGAAAGTGGAACTATCACTGATCTCAAATACCAACATCGCTAAACATGCCGCGCTCGCTACCTAAATAGAACATTTGCTCGTGAATTACGGAAGAAACGTCAGTGACATAGGCAATAAATAAACGGATAATGCGTAGAATGAGAATAATTATTTTTTATTGTATAATTTCATTACACTATTATTGCCTTCTTATTTTCCATATTATTCACCATTGTAATCATTATTTTATAATCGATAGTTTATAGGTGAAATTAATTAATTTGGAACTTATTGCGATATTTATAAAATAATGATTATTCAACAAAATATATTCTGTAATAGTTATAGAATAAACAAAAAGAACAAATACAATATTCAAGTAATGACAAAATTCAATCGTTCTTATTGTGATCCGTAGTAACAAACACAGAAAATTATTTTTTTACTTATTTAACCGATAATACCACTTCTAATGCTGGACTGCAATTATTCAAGTAAAGGTAGTAACGAAATAAAAGTGTTATGTAATGAAACTAACTTTCGACGGATCTTATCCATATAAAGCTATTTGGTGGCAGTATTATTGCTATTTGTACAGGCACACAGATACACAGATTCTTATATCTTGCAATGCACGTTGTTTTTTTCTCCGTCAACCGATTTCGATGAAATTTTCAGCTTCTGTATCCCTAACATAGAGCTAGAGATAAAAGTTTTGAAAAGTGTCTGTCATTTTAAGTTTTAATTATAATTGTATTGATTGCTATTTTTTATACCTTATAGAATTGTTTCTTTACATTTAATATTCTTTATATTTTATAAGCAATAAACTTTATGTATAATCATTAATTGTATTGTTTAAATTTAACTTTCTGTGAGTAATTGTCAATACATATACATTAGTAACCACATCTATTTGTCCGCGGCGAAAACCAAGCTGTCGAACTCGAGACGGGAAGGACTCGCCGCGTCTCTTTCTTTTCATATGCTGTCCTTCTTTGCGTCCGAAACTTCCGTCGTTCATTACACAAGTAAATATCATCGGAATTTTGTCATATTTGGTACCGTTTTCCTTAGAAAAATGCCACGAGTATGTTGGTGAAAGTCCGATAGAAAAATAATTAATAATGAAAAAGTTTATTTTTTTATTTAAAGGCCTGAGCTCACGCCAGTCTTTCATCTTTTCCGAACGCTTCGACTCTCCGCGGCTCTTTCTTTCCCATACGCTGTCCTTTTTCGCGTCCGAAACATCAATCGTTCATTACACAAGCAATTATCGTCGGAATTATATCATATTTGGTTTCATTTTAATCAGAAAAATGTCACGAATATGTTGGTAAAAGTTAAAAAAAAAAAAAAATAACGAAAAATAAAGAAGCTTTGTGATTGGATTAGTAGTGGTCTTCTGGTCTCACACCGATATAGCCGACAATGTGTGGCCCACTCCTCGGGGAGGACGCTTCTCTAGTTTCGCTGTCCGCTTCTCCGTGCAACATTATATGTATCGTAGACGGATATTCTCTCCTTTTGAATGCCAGTCATTCTGGTGTGCCCAGAGTTGGGCATTATTAGATAAAAATTATTTAAATAACGATTCGAATAAAAGATACTTCATCTTTATTCGTTATTCGAAGGTTCGAATAAAAAAGGTATCCTTATTCGACGAGTATCGAATAAATAATTTTATTCGACGAGAATTTATCCGACGAATAAAGATACTTTTTTTTATTCGAAGCGGATTTATTCAAACTACGAGAAATTTTTTCATCTTTCATCTGTATCATTTATTCGAAGGCTTCAAATAAATGCTCGAATAACTTTTGCCGAGTGCCGAGCTTCAAAGACCCAGCGACGACAGACGACATACAATGTAAACGGATGGAGAATCGCGCACGAATGAAAGTTTAAACTTTTAGATTGTGCAATATATCCTCATGAAATTGTGACGAGCGAATGGAGGGGATTTTCCTGATGAAAATGAGGTGAAATTCGGGTGTAATCGACCAAGTTTCACTGATACGTAATGTTACGATAAAAATTACAATCTCATTAAAGACAGTCCAAATGATGTCGTGTTTAGACTCATTTTGATCGGGATGAGCTCTACAACTCATTCGTATTAACAATATTGTTCTGATTAAAAACATAAAAGCATAAATTGCCAATAATGTTGGATTCTCCATCTGCTTACATTGTAGGCTGTTGGTCGGTCTTTATAAAAAAATCTTTATTCGTCGAATAAATTCATTACGTGCGGAATAGAGATAACATAATTATTTTTATTTGACGCGTAACAAATCATTTTTTATCTTTTATTCGCTGTTTGAAATGTCTATTTCAATAAAAATTTGCCCATCTTTGCTTCTACAATTATATTATTTTATATTATATTAATTCATCCACGTGATTCTCTCTCAAACTCTATACTATTCGGAATAGTACGTTAAATAAACGCTACTCTGGTTTTCAACATATTTCTGTTCCCACAGATCGATTCTTGGAACAATTATCTATAAAAAAAAAAGTGTAAGGAAATAATGCTTGTTCATGAAATATTTTTAAATTACAAATTAAGGTATCTCATATGGAAGTAGAAATTGATTTTCCTAAAATTATGCTTTAATAATTTCTTACGTAAAATATTTTGACGAATTTTTCGTCCTTGATATTAGTTTTACTTTTAATATTTTAGATCTTAAAAAGCAACACTAAAAAAAAATATCTTTTTAATTTGAATACGTTTGTCGGAGAATGTAACATTTGATAATCGATATGGGTCCGTGATGATTCACCTTCTCAGCGACGAGAAGTTCCTTAGTGGTCTTCTGCACCGACGAGATACCGTCGTTGGCCTTCTGTTTCTTACTCCAGCCAAAATCTATCCTAGAGAGCGGTAGACAACACCGTATTTTTCGAGCGACACATTCTCCCGTAAGGCTGTCAGTCTTTATATATATCTGGTCGGTGGATCAGTGCACCCACGAGATATATATATATATATATATATATATATATATATATATAAAGACTGCCAGCCCCCGTGTTAAACTGCGAGTCTCAAAGTGGATGCCAGGTGGGTGCTGGGAGCGGTCGGTAACGGCCCTAATGTCGAGATACTCTCGTCGGTTGTGGAACTAAAAGAACATTTGCTCGTGAATTATGGAAAAAACGTCAGTGACAGAGGCAATAAATAAACGTATAATGCGTAGAATGAAAATAATTATCTTTTATTGTATAATTTCATTACACTCTTATTGCCTTCTTATTTTCCATATTGTTCACCATTGTAATCATTATTTTATAATCGATAATTTATAGGTGTAATTAATTAATTTGGAACTTCTTGCGATATTTATAAAATAATGATTATTCAACAAAATATATTCTGTAATAGTTATAGAATAAAAAAAAAGAATAAATACAATATTCAAGTAATGTGGCGGACCCCTTGGAGAAGGGTTGATCGGACCCAGGTAGGAGCGTCGTCTGCGGGCTGGGACCTTGGACGCACTTGGTCGCCAGGCCCAAGCTCTTCCCGAGCGCACACTTAGTCGCCGGAAGTCTGTTCCTACCTGGGGTGCACATTTGGCGACCAGGTTCGGGGTTTTTCCTTGGCGTGCACATTTGGCCGCCAACCCTTGACTTTCGCCAGGACACGGATGTTCGGTGCAAGGACACGAACTTTCTCCAAGTGGCACGTACAGGAAGCGACATCCCCACTCCAGAAGTTTTCTTGTTCGAAGGAAATTCCTGGAGGATATAAGCGCGGATTCTGACGGATGACAGGGTCAGTCAGTCAGTCAGTCAGTTCAAGTCAGTCAGTCGTTGTGAGAAGTCGTCATTCGCCGTCAGTTGTTCGTATAGTCGTTTATCCGTAGTTCTTGTTTCATTGTTATTTCATTTTCTTTGTTCCTTGTTACGTCGTTGAGTTTTTGTTGCTTATTTAATAAATGGTTATTGTTATATTGGGTGAATCCTTTACTGAACACCCAAACCACAACACATACCAAAAGGAAATAAAAATTTTTTTATCTTTTATTCGTTACTCGAAATTTTTATTTAGATAAATATTTTGCCCAACTCTGGTTGAGCTTAGCTCGGCTCGATTGTGCGAGTCGAGTCGAGTACTCGCACGATGCGAGCTATCCGCACCGATGCGAGCTGCTCGAAATAAAATCAGGCGTAAAATGACATGATGCGAGTTACAGCGGGAAGATCAGCACATCGATATTATCAAGCATTTTAGTATATTGACAATGCTAAATGTTTGCGATGTTTTATTATATATTTTGATAGTGAAATGTTGATTCAGAATTTCTATAACCCTTATTGAAAATAATTATGCAATAACAACTATTTCCTAGATTTATGTAAATAACTAGCTGTGTGATCTGTAAAGAACGGTATTTTATATATTCCTTTATATTATACTCCGGGGTTCAGTGTACAGTCGTAAAAATGTGTTGTTGCAAAATTGTTTATAATGTTAAAAATTAACGTTAAGCTTCGTTAAATAGTTTTTGAAAGGAATGGGTATATAAACAATATTGTATAATATTGATGTGTATTTATACGAGGTCGCCGCCGCGTCTACAATGTGTATGCTGGCGGTTCGTCGGCGTGCTCTTTGGACAGGCCGCCACACTGGTACTCGCACCAAAGGTCAAAAGACTGAATTCTGGTAAGCTGAGAAAAACTGTTTGACAGAATCTGAGCTAACTAACCTGAGAATAGATTGTCTTAGACTTTTATATTTTTCGATAATGAATAACTAAGCTAGTGGCTCGATGGGGAGGGAGGAAGAGCAAAACGCATACGCGTGCCGGTAGATTAAATACTCAGAGCGGGTGACCTAAGTGGGCGAGTGCAGGCGAGAGCCGGTCATAAACCTTAGCTCGCTGATGAGAGCCCTACTGTCCCATTGTACGGAAGTACACTTTTTAGAAGAAATGGCCGAGATAACGAACCAAAAAGGCAGTAAACCATTTTCACACTGCACAATTATAAACATGGAGATAGCGCAGGTTGCTTAGCGAGAAACGTGCGGCCGCTTCTCGTTATACATTATGCAGTCAGTCTCATAATTGATGGCAGACACTTTAAATCAGAATAACTTTTTTTATAAATCGACCAAACGACTTCAGCTGTTCTGCCAAGCTAGATAGATTAATTTACTAGATGACATGTAATGAAAACGCAGGAAAAATTGCGTTATATAATTGCGTTAATTGTCGAGCTAGGAAGTAGATTTAACTTTGCTGCCACTACGAATTATTTGGTAGTTAGCATGATTTTGGACCATCGTATAAAAGATCGACTGTTATCCATGGAGAAGAGCCAACAATTGCAAATTGAAAAAAGATTTAGATTAAAATATTAACTAAACAGAAAGTATGACGAGTGTTGAACGTAGACATCAGATCCTTTTAAAAGGGCCTAGCCGATTTATGGTCAAAACTGCCCTTAGAGGAAAAACCCCTCTTTTTTTTTTTTTTTTTTTTTTTTATCGTGAGGAAATGTTTTATACATACCCCGACTCCCTGGGGGAAGCCGGGGTTATGTGGGATTCTCCCCGGGGGCGAGCCCCCGGAGACTACCCACTAAAACCTCACGCCCACCTAAGCTACACGGGAGGTGCCTGGATCACGCGAGTACTCAACAGGACACCCCCCAGCTATCATCATACCCCGGGGGAGGGGTTAACCTCCCCCACTGCCTACGCTATAAGACCCCGGGCGGAGGGACCCGCCCGGTGTCGCCATCCCTGGAGCCTTCGGATTGGGCTTCCCGAGCCCCAGCTCGGTCCACCCACAGCTCCCGGAGTCCTCGTGCCCCGCTCGGGGCCGGTGTCCCGAAGGAACCAGCCCCGGCCAGAGCAAGAGGACGCCGCCAGAGGAAAAACCCCTCTGAGTAAAATTTCAACCCCCTATCTTGCCCATGAGGTTAGTTACAGGGTAAATTAGATTTCGCGCTTCTCCGCGTATTTCCCGCACTCTGATGCTTTCTAAAATTCTGAAAAAAATGTGACATATTTTGGATTCTAAGGCTGATTTTTGATAATTTTTTCAGATTTTTTTGTTACAAACTGTGGTCGTAAAAAAAAATGAAAAACCTCCAAAAAATCGGAAAAATGCAGATTTCTCAAAAATTTGAAAACATGCTATTCTACTGTTTAGTTCCTTGTTAAAGTACTATAACAGGCAGTGTCGTCAATTTTTTTTAGATTTTTTGTTGTGGGACATCATCGTCAAAAAACAATAAAAACCGAATTTTTTCGACGTTTTTGCTATTAGGAGGAAAGTTACACTTGTTGGTTTTATCGCAGCTATATATTAAGTAATTTTTAGCATTATTAAATTGAAACAAGTAATTCTTTGACCTAAGAAATGTGATTTAAGAGAAAGAATAAATTGTATTTTGTGTGATATATACCAGAATGTTCGTAAAGTTTTGTAACATCGCCGGACGTGTCGAACTAAGGAGCGGATACGCTGGGGTTCTTATCCCGTCGGTGGTAAATGTTTTTTCCCATACATCATCTTTATTTTTTCAATTTCTTATATTATTTATTCATGTGATTTTAACAATATTTTTTTAATGTTTTAAAAATATTGAAGTAACATTGATTAGGCAATGAATATTTATATTATTGTGTTCGTCTACGATTTCCGCCAGATATGAAATTGCTTGTGAAAATTGGTAAGATTCCGTGAAAAGAATTTTGAAATCTACGTCTGTCATTTCCAGAAAATCAAGAAATCAATACTGTTTGAAATGGAATCTTTTTGCGGTTCCAATTGTTTTGACCATCTTAATCGGCTATGCCCTTTTAAATCTTATCACCTATACTTGCACAGTACCGAATGACAGGCTGTTGGAACTTCCAACTTCCAACTTGGTTTCACGTTAATTTTCAACATTATAAACAATTTTGCGACAACACATTTTTACGACTACACGGTACAGTGAACCGGAGTATAATATAAAGGAATATATAAAATACCGTTCTTTACAGATCACATCTAGTTATTTACATAAATCTAAATAGTTGTTATTGCATAATTATTTTCAATAAGGGTTATACAAATTCTGAATCAACATTTCACTATCAAAATATATAATAAAACATCGCAAACATTTAGCATTGTCAATATACTAAAATGCTTGATAATATCAATGTGCTGATCTTCCTGCTGTAACTCGCATCATGTCATTTTACGCCTGATTTTATTTCGAGCCGTTCGCTTCGTTGCGAGCAGCTCGCATCGTGCGAGTACTCGACTCGACTCGAAAAGCGAGTCCCGGCTCGACTGGACCCGAGCTCGGCTCGCATATGCGAGCTTGGCTGCAGGCCTAGTGCCAGGTGGGTGCTGGGATCGGTCGGTAACGGCCCCAATGTCGAGATACTCTCGTCGGGTGTGGAACTAAGAAAGTGGAACTATCACTGATCTCAAATACCAACATCGCTAAAAATGCCGCGCTCGCTACCTAAATAGAACATTTGCTCGTGAATTACGGAAGAAACGTCAGTGACATAGGCAATAAATAAACGGACAATGCGTAGAATGAGAATAATTATTTTTTATTGTATAATTTCATTACACTATTATTGCCTTCTTATTTTCCATATTATTCACCATTGTAATCATTATTTTGTAATCGATAGTTTATAGGTGAAATTAATTAATTTGGAACTTATTGCGATATTTATAAAATAATGATTATTCAACAAAATATATTCTGTAATAGTTATAGAATAAAAAAAAAAAAGAATAAATACAATATTCAAGTAATGACAAAATTCAATCGTTCTTATTGTGATCCGTAGTAACAAACACAGAAAATTATTTTTTTTTACTTATTTAACCGATAATACCACTTCTAATGCTGGACTGCAATTATTCAAGTAAAGGTAGTAACGAAATAAAAGTGTTATGTAATGAAACTAACTTTCGACGGATCTTATCCATATAAAGCTATTTGGTGGCAGTATTATTGCTATTTGTACAGACACACAGATACACAGATTCTTATATCTTGCAATGCACGTTGTTTTTTTCTCCGTCAACCGATTTCGATGAAATTTTCAGCTTCTGTATCCCTAACATAGAGGTAGAGATAAAAGTTTTGAAAAGTGTCTGTCATTTTAAGTTTTAATTATAATTGTATTGATTGCTATTTTTTATACCTTATAGAATTGTTTCTTTACATTTAATATTCTTTATATTTTATCAGCAATAAACTTTATGTATAATCATTAATTGTATTGTTAAATTTAACTTTCTGTGAGTAATTGTCAATACATATACATTAGTAACCACATCTATTTGTCCGCGGCGAAAACCAAGCTGTCGAACTCGAGACGGGAAGGACTCGCCGCGTCTCTTTCTTTTCATATGCTGTCCTTCTTTGCGTCCGAAACGTCCGTCGTTCATTACACAAGTAAATATCATCGGAATTTTGTCATATTTGGTACCGTTTTCCTTAGAAAAATGCCACGAGTATGTTGGTGAAAGTCCGATAGAAAAATAATTAATAATGAAAAAGTTTATTTTTTTATTTAAAGGCCTGAGCTCACGCCAGTCTTTCATCTTTTCCGAACGCTTCGACTCTCCGCGGCTCTTTCTTTCCCATACGCTGTCCTTTTTCGCGTCCGAAACATCAATCGTTCATTGCACAAGCAATTATCGTCGGAATTATATCATATTTGGTTTCATTTTAATCAGAAAAATGTCACGAATATGTTGGTAAAAGTTAAAAAAAAAAAAAAAATAACGAAAAATAAAGAAGTTTTGTGATTGGATTAGTAGTGGTCTTCTGGTCTCACACCGATATAGCCGACAATGTGTGGCCCACTCCTCGGGGAGGACGCTTCTCTAGTTTCGCTGTCCGCTTCTCCGTGCAACATTATATGTATCGTAGACGGATATTCTCTCCTTTTGAATGCCAGTCATTCTGGTGTGCCCAGAGTTGGGCATTATTAGATAAAAATTATTTAAATAACGATTCGAATAAAAGATACTTCATCTTTATTCGTTATTCGAAGGTTCGAATAAAAAAGGTATCCTTATTCGACGAGTATCGAATAAATAATTTTATTCGACGAGAATTTATCCGACGAATAGAGATACTTTTTTTTATTCGAAGCGGATTTATTCGAACTACGAGAAATTTTTTCATCTTTCATCTGTATCATTTATTCGAAGGCTTCAAATAAATGCTCGAATAACTTTTGCCGAGTGCCGAGCTTCAAAGACCCAGCGACAACAGACGACATACAATGTAAACGGATGGAGAATCGCGCACGTATGAAAGTTTAAACTTTCTGATTTTTTTGTTACAAACTGTGGTCGTAAAAAAAATGAAAAACCTCCAAAAAATCGGAAAAATGCAGATTTCTCAAAAATTTGAAAACATGCTATTCTACTGTTTAGTTCCTTGTTAAAGTACTATAACAGGCAGTGTCGACAATTTTTTTTAGATTTTTTGTTGTGGGACATCATCGTCAAAAAACAATAAAAACCGAATTTTTTCGACGTTTTTGCTATTAGGAGGAAAGTTACACTTGTTGGTTTTATCGCAGCTATATATTAAGTAATTTTTAGCATTATTAAATTGAAACAAGTAATTCTTTGACCTAAGAAATGTGATTTAAGAGAAAGAATAAATTGTATTTTGTGTGATATATACCAGAATGTTCGTAAAGTTTTGTAACATCGCCGGACGTGTCGAACTAAGGAGCGGATACGCTGGGGTTCTTATCCCGTCGGTGGTAAATGTTTTTTCCCATACATCATCTTTATTTTTTCAATTTCTTATATTATTTATTCATGTGATTTTAACAATATTTTTTTAATGTTTTAAAAATATTGAAGTAACATTGATTAGGCAATGAATATTTATATTATTGTGTTCGTCTACGATTTCCGCCAGATATGAAATTGCTTGTGAAAATTGGTAAGATTCCGTGAAAAGAATTTTGAAATCTACGTCTGTCATTTCCAGAAAATCAAGAAATCAATACTGTTTGAAATGGAATCTTTTTGCGGTTCCAATTGTTTTGACCATCTTAATCGGCTATGCCCTTTTAAATCTTATCACCTATACTTGCACAGTACCGAATGACAGGCTGTTGGAACTTCCAACTTCCAACTTGGTTTCACGTTAATTTTCAACATTATAAACAATTTTGCGACAACACATTTTTACGACTACACGGTACAGTGAACCGGAGTATAATATAAAGGAATATATAAAATACCGTTCTTTACAGATCACATCTAGTTATTTACATAAATCTAAATAGTTGTTATTGCATAATTATTTTCAATAAGGGTTATACAAATTCTGAATCAACATTTCACTATCAAAATATATAATAAAACATCGCAAACATTTAGCATTGTCAATATACTAAAATGCTTGATAATATCAATGTGCTGATCTTCCTGCTGTAACTCGCATCATGTCATTTTACGCCTGATTTTATTTCGAGCCGTTCGCTTCGTTGCGAGCAGCTCGCATCGTGCGAGTACTCGACTCGACTCGAAAAGCGAGTCCCGGCTCGACTGGACCCGAGCTCGGCTCGCATATGCGAGCTTGGCTGCAGGCCTAGTGCCAGGTGGGTGCTGGGATCGGTCGGTAACGGCCCCAATGTCGAGATACTCTCGTCGGTTGTGGAACTAAGAAAGTGGAACTATCACTGATCTCAAATACCAACATCGCTAAACATGCCGCGCTCGCTACCTAAATAGAACATTTGCTCGTGAATTACGGAAGAAACGTCAGTGACATAGGCAATAAATAAACGGATAATGCGTAGAATGAGAATAATTATTTTTTATTGTATAATTTCATTACACTATTATTGCCTTCTTATTTTCCATATTATTCACCATTGTAATCATTATTTTATAATCGATAGTTTATAGGTGAAATTAATTAATTTGGAACTTATTGCGATATTTATAAAATAATGATTATTCAACAAAATATATTCTGTAATAGTTATAGAATAAAAAAAAAAGAAGAATAAATACAATATTCAAGTAATGACAAAATTCAATCGTTCTTATTGTGATCCGTAGTAACAAACACAGAAAATTATTTTTTTTTACTTATTTAACCGATAATACCACTTCTAATGCTGGACTGCAATTATTCAAGTAAAGGTAGTAACGAAATAAAAGTGTTATGTAATGAAACTAACTTTCGACGGATCTTATCCATATAAAGCTATTTGGTGGCAGTATTATTGCTATTTGTACAGGCACACAGATACACAGATTCTTATATCTTGCAATGCACGTTGTTTTTTTCTCCGTCAACCGATTTCGATGAAATTTTCAGCTTCTGTATCCCTAACATAGAGCTAGAGATAAAAGTTTTGAAAAGTGTCTGTCATTTTAAGTTTTAATTATAATTGTATTGATTGCTATTTTTTATACCTTATAGAATTGTTTCTTTACATTTAATATTCTTTATATTTTATCAGCAATAAACTTTATGTATAATCATTAATTGTATTGTTAAATTTAACTTTCTGTGAGTAATTGTCAATACATATACATTAGTAACCACATCTATTTGTCCGCGGCGAAAACCAAGCTGTCGAACTCGAGACGGGAAGGACTCGCCGCGTCTCTTTCTTTTCATATGCTGTCCTTCTTTGCGTCCGAAACTTCCGTCGTTCATTACACAAGTAAATATCATCGGAATTTTGTCATATTTGGTACCGTTTTCCTTAGAAAAATGCCACGAGTATGTTGGTGAAAGTCCGATAGAAAAATAATTAATAATGAAAAAGTTTATTTTTTTATTTAAAGGCCTGAGCTCACGCCAGTCTTTCATCTTTTCCGAACGCTTCGACTCTCCGCGGCTCTTTCTTTCCCATACGCTGTCCTTTTTCGCGTCCGAAACATCAATCGTTCATTGCACAAGCAATTATCGTCGGAATTATATCATATTTGGTTTCATTTTAATCAGAAAAATGTCACGAATATGTTGGTAAAAGTTAAAAAAAAAAAAAAATAACGAAAAATAAAGAAGTTTTGTGATTGGATTAGTAGTGGTCTTCTGGTCTCACACCGATATAGCCGACAATGTGTGGCCCACTCCTCGGGGAGGACGCTTCTCTAGTTTCGCTGTCCGCTTCTCCGTGCAACATTATATGTATCGTAGACGGATATTCTCTCCTTTTGAATGCCAGTCATTCTGGTGTGCCCAGAGTTGGGCATTATTAGATAAAAATTATTTAAATAACGATTCGAATAAAAGATACTTCATCTTTATTCGTTATTCGAAGGTTCGAATAAAAAAGGTATCCTTATTCGACGAGTATCGAATAAATAATTTTATTCGACGAGAATTTATCCGACGAATAAAGATACTTTTTTTTATTCGAAGCGGATTTATTCGAACTACGAGAAATTTTTTCATCTTTCATCTGTATCATTTATTCGAAGGCTTCAAATAAATGCTCGAATAACTTTTGCCGAGTGCCGAGCTTCAAAGACCCAGCGACGACAGACGACATACAATGTAAACGGGTGGAGAATCGCGCACGAATGAAAGTTTAAACTTTTAGATTGTGCAATATATCCTCATGAAATTGTGACGAGCGAATGGAGGGGATTTTCCTGATGAAAATGAGATCAAATTCGGGTGTAATCGACCAAGTTTCACTGATACGTAATGTTACGATAAAAATTACAATCTCATTAAAGACAGTCCAAATGATGTCGTGTTTAGACTCATTTTGATCGGGATGAGCTCTACAACTCATTCGTATTAACAATATTGTTCTGATTAAAAACATAAAAGCATAAATTGCCAATAATGTTGGATTCTCCATCTGCTTACATTGTAGGCTGTTGGTCGGTCTTTATAAAAAAATCTTTATTCGTCGAATAAATTCATTACGTGCGGAATAGAGATAACATAATTATTTTTATTTGACGCGTAACAAATCATTTTTTATCTTTTATTCGCTGTTTGAAATGTCTATTTCAATAAAAATTTGCCCATCTTTGCTTCTACAATTATATTATTTTATATTATATTAATTCATCCACGTGATTCTCTCTCAAACTCTATACTATTCGGAATAGTACGTTAAATAAACGCTACTCTGGTTTTCAACATATTTCTGTTCCCACAGATCGATTCTTGGAACAATTATCTATAAAAAAAAAAGTGTAAGGAAATAATGCTTGTTCATGAAATATTTTTAAATTACAAATTAAGGTATCTCATATGGAAGTAGAAATTGATTTTCCTAAAATTATGCTTTAATAATTTCTTACGTAAAATATTTTGACGAATTTTTCGTCCTTGATATTAGTTTTACTTTTAATATTTTAGATCTTAAAAAGCAACACTAAAAAAAAATATCTTTTTAATTTGAATACGTTTGTCGGAGAATGTAACATTTGATAATCGATATGGGTCCGTGATGATTCACCTTCTCAGCGACGAGAAGTTCCTTAGTGGTCTTCTGCACCGACGAGATACCGTCGTTGGCCTTCTGTTTCTTACTCCAGCCAAAATCTATCCTAGAGAGCGGTAGACAACACCGTATTTTTCGAGCGACACATTCTCCCGTAAGGCTGTCAGTCTTTATATATATCTGGTCGGTGGATCAGTGCACCCACGAGATATATATATATATATATATATATATATATATATATATATATATATATATATAGACTGCCAGCCCCCGTGTTAAACTGCGAGTCTCAAAGTGGGTGCCAGGTGGGTGCTGGGAGCGGTCGGTAACGGCCCTAATGTCGAGATACTCTCGTCGGTTGTGGAACTAAAAGAACATTTGCTCGTGAATTATGGAAAAAACGTCAGTGACAGAGGCAATAAATAAACGTATAATGCGTAGAATGAAAATAATTATCTTTTATTGTATAATTTCATTACACTCTTATTGCCTTCTTATTTTCCATATTGTTCACCATTGTAATCATTATTTTATAATCGATAATTTATAGGTGTAATTAATTAATTTGGAACTTCTTGCGATATTTATAAAATAATGATTATTCAACAAAATATATTCTGTAATAGTTATAGAATAAAAAAAAAGAATAAATACAATATTCAAGTAATGTGGCGGACCCCTTGGAGAAGGGTTGATCGGACCCAGGTAGGAGCGTCGTCTGCGGGCTGGGACCTTGGACGCACTTGGTCGCCAGGCCCAAGCTCTTCCCGAGCGCACACTTAGTCGCCGGAAGTCTGTTCCTACCTGGGGTGCACATTTGGCGACCAGGTTCGGGGTTTTTCCTTGGCGTGCACATTTGGCCGCCAACCCTTGACTTTCGCCAGGACACGGATGTTCGGTGCAAGGACACGAACTTTCTCCAAGTGGCACGTACAGGAAGCGACATCCCCACTCCAGAAGTTTTCTTGTTCGAAGGAAATTCCTGGAGGATATAAGCGCGGATTCTGACGGATGACAGGGTCAGTCAGTCAGTCAGTCAGTTCAAGTCAGTCAGTCGTTGTGAGAAGTCGTCATTCGCCGTCAGTTGTTCGTATAGTCGTTTATCCGTAGTTCTTGTTTCATTGTTATTTCATTTTCTTTGTTCCTTGTTACGTCGTTGAGTTTTTGTTGCTTATTTAATAAATGGTTATTGTTATATTGGGTGAATCCTTTACTGAACACCCAAACCACAACACATACCAAAAGGAAATAAAAATTTTTTTATCTTTTATTCGTTACTCGAAATTTTTATTTAGATAAATATTTTGCCCAACTCTGGTTGAGCTTAGCTCGGCTCGATTGTGCGAGTCGAGTCGAGTACTCGCACGATGCGAGCTATCCGCACCGATGCGAGCTGCTCGAAATAAAATCAGGCGTAAAATGACATGATGCGAGTTACAGCGGGAAGATCAGCACATCGATATTATCAAGCATTTTAGTATATTGACAATGCTAAATGTTTGCGATGTTTTATTATATATTTTGATAGTGAAATGTTGATTCAGAATTTCTATAACCCTTATTGAAAATAATTATGCAATAACAACTATTTCCTAGATTTATGTAAATAACTAGCTGTGTGATCTGTAAAGAACGGTATTTTATATATTCCTTTATATTATACTCCGGGGTTCAGTGTACAGTCGTAAAAATGTGTTGTTGCAAAATTGTTTATAATGTTAAAAATTAACGTTAAGCTTCGTTAAATAGTTTTTGAAAGGAATGGGTATATAAACAATATTGTATAATATTGATGTGTATTTATACGAGGTCGCCGCCGCGTCTACAATGTGTATGCTGGCGGTTCGTCGGCGTGCTCTTTGGACAGGCCGCCACACTGGTACTCGCACCAAAGGTCAAAAGACTGAATTCTGGTAAGCTGAGAAAAACTGTTTGACAGAATCTGAGCTAACTAACCTGAGAATAGATTGTCTTAGACTTTTATATTTTTCGATAATGAATAACTAAGCTAGTGGCTCGATGGGGAGGGAGGAAGAGCAAAACGCATACGCGTGCCGGTAGATTAAATACTCAGAGCGGGTGACCTAAGTGGGCGAGTGCAGGCGAGAGCCGGTCATAAACCTTAGCTCGCTGATGAGAGCCCTACTGTCCCATTGTACGGAAGTACACTTTTTAGAAGAAATGGCCGAGATAACGAACCAAAAAGGCAGTAAACCATTTTCACACTGCACAATTATAAACATGGAGATAGCGCAGGTTGCTTAGCGAGAAACGTGCGGCCGCTTCTCGTTATACATTATGCAGTCAGTCTCATAATTGATGGCAGACACTTTAAATCAGAATAACTTTTTTTATAAATCGACCAAACGACTTCAGCTGTTCTGCCAAGCTAGATAGATTAATTTACTAGATGACATGTAATGAAAACGCAGGAAAAATTGCGTTATATAATTGCGTTAATTGTCGAGCTAGGAAGTAGATTTAACTTTGCTGCCACTACGAATTATTTGGTAGTTAGCATGATTTTGGACCATCGTATAAAAGATCGACTGTTATCCATGGAGAAGAGCCAACAATTGCAAATTGAAAAAAGATTTAGATTAAAATATTAACTAAACAGAAAGTATGACGAGTGTTGAACGTAGACATCAGATCCTTTTAAAAGGGCCTAGCCGATTTATGGTCAAAACTGCCCTTAGAGGAAAAACCCCTCTTTTTTTTTTTTTTTTTTTTTTTTATCGTGAGGAAATGTTTTATACATACCCCGACTCCCTGGGGGAAGCCGGGGTTATGTGGGATTCTCCCCGGGGGCGAGCCCCCGGAGACTACCCACTAAAACCTCACGCCCACCTAAGCTACACGGGAGGTGCCTGGATCACGCGAGTACTCAACAGGACACCCCCCAGCTATCATCATACCCCGGGGGAGGGGTTAACCTCCCCCACTGCCTACGCTATAAGACCCCGGGCGGAGGGACCCGCCCGGTGTCGCCATCCCTGGAGCCTTCGGATTGGGCTTCCCGAGCCCCAGCTCGGTCCACCCACAGCTCCCGGAGTCCTCGTGCCCCGCTCGGGGCCGGTGTCCCGAAGGAACCAGCCCCGGCCAGAGCAAGAGGACGCCGCCAGAGGAAAAACCCCTC
Source organism: Halictus rubicundus (assembly GCF_050948215.1). Classification (NCBI taxonomy): domain Eukaryota; kingdom Metazoa; phylum Arthropoda; class Insecta; order Hymenoptera; family Halictidae; genus Halictus; species Halictus rubicundus. The sequence goes on along the minus strand of NW_027488855.1, from coordinate 182,084 downwards.
TGAGTAAAATTTCAACCCCCTATCTTGCCCATGAGGTTAGTTACAGGGTAAATTAGATTTCGCGCTTCTCCGCGTATTTCCCGCACTCTGATGCTTTCTAAAATTCTGAAAAAAATGTGACATATTTTGGATTCTAAGGCTGATTTTTGATAATTTTTTCAGATTTTTTTGTTACAAACTGTGGTCGTAAAAAAAAATGAAAAACCTCCAAAAAATCGGAAAAATGCAGATTTCTCAAAAATTTGAAAACATGCTATTCTACTGTTTAGTTCCTTGTTAAAGTACTATAACAGGCAGTGTCGTCAATTTTTTTTAGATTTTTTGTTGTGGGACATCATCGTCAAAAAACAATAAAAACCGAATTTTTTCGACGTTTTTGCTATTAGGAGGAAAGTTACACTTGTTGGTTTTATCGCAGCTATATATTAAGTAATTTTTAGCATTATTAAATTGAAACAAGTAATTCTTTGACCTAAGAAATGTGATTTAAGAGAAAGAATAAATTGTATTTTGTGTGATATATACCAGAATGTTCGTAAAGTTTTGTAACATCGCCGGACGTGTCGAACTAAGGAGCGGATACGCTGGGGTTCTTATCCCGTCGGTGGTAAATGTTTTTTCCCATACATCATCTTTATTTTTTCAATTTCTTATATTATTTATTCATGTGATTTTAACAATATTTTTTTAATGTTTTAAAAATATTGAAGTAACATTGATTAGGCAATGAATATTTATATTATTGTGTTCGTCTACGATTTCCGCCAGATATGAAATTGCTTGTGAAAATTGGTAAGATTCCGTGAAAAGAATTTTGAAATCTACGTCTGTCATTTCCAGAAAATCAAGAAATCAATACTGTTTGAAATGGAATCTTTTTGCGGTTCCAATTGTTTTGACCATCTTAATCGGCTATGCCCTTTTAAATCTTATCACCTATACTTGCACAGTACCGAATGACAGGCTGTTGGAACTTCCAACTTCCAACTTGGTTTCACGTTAATTTTCAACATTATAAACAATTTTGCGACAACACATTTTTACGACTACACGGTACAGTGAACCGGAGTATAATATAAAGGAATATATAAAATACCGTTCTTTACAGATCACATCTAGTTATTTACATAAATCTAAATAGTTGTTATTGCATAATTATTTTCAATAAGGGTTATACAAATTCTGAATCAACATTTCACTATCAAAATATATAATAAAACATCGCAAACATTTAGCATTGTCAATATACTAAAATGCTTGATAATATCAATGTGCTGATCTTCCTGCTGTAACTCGCATCATGTCATTTTACGCCTGATTTTATTTCGAGCCGTTCGCTTCGTTGCGAGCAGCTCGCATCGTGCGAGTACTCGACTCGACTCGAAAAGCGAGTCCCGGCTCGACTGGACCCGAGCTCGGCTCGCATATGCGAGCTTGGCTGCAGGCCTAGTGCCAGGTGGGTGCTGGGATCGGTCGGTAACGGCCCCAATGTCGAGATACTCTCGTCGGGTGTGGAACTAAGAAAGTGGAACTATCACTGATCTCAAATACCAACATCGCTAAAAATGCCGCGCTCGCTACCTAAATAGAACATTTGCTCGTGAATTACGGAAGAAACGTCAGTGACATAGGCAATAAATAAACGGACAATGCGTAGAATGAGAATAATTATTTTTTATTGTATAATTTCATTACACTATTATTGCCTTCTTATTTTCCATATTATTCACCATTGTAATCATTATTTTGTAATCGATAGTTTATAGGTGAAATTAATTAATTTGGAACTTATTGCGATATTTATAAAATAATGATTATTCAACAAAATATATTCTGTAATAGTTATAGAATAAAAAAAAAAAAGAATAAATACAATATTCAAGTAATGACAAAATTCAATCGTTCTTATTGTGATCCGTAGTAACAAACACAGAAAATTATTTTTTTTTACTTATTTAACCGATAATACCACTTCTAATGCTGGACTGCAATTATTCAAGTAAAGGTAGTAACGAAATAAAAGTGTTATGTAATGAAACTAACTTTCGACGGATCTTATCCATATAAAGCTATTTGGTGGCAGTATTATTGCTATTTGTACAGACACACAGATACACAGATTCTTATATCTTGCAATGCACGTTGTTTTTTTCTCCGTCAACCGATTTCGATGAAATTTTCAGCTTCTGTATCCCTAACATAGAGGTAGAGATAAAAGTTTTGAAAAGTGTCTGTCATTTTAAGTTTTAATTATAATTGTATTGATTGCTATTTTTTATACCTTATAGAATTGTTTCTTTACATTTAATATTCTTTATATTTTATCAGCAATAAACTTTATGTATAATCATTAATTGTATTGTTAAATTTAACTTTCTGTGAGTAATTGTCAATACATATACATTAGTAACCACATCTATTTGTCCGCGGCGAAAACCAAGCTGTCGAACTCGAGACGGGAAGGACTCGCCGCGTCTCTTTCTTTTCATATGCTGTCCTTCTTTGCGTCCGAAACGTCCGTCGTTCATTACACAAGTAAATATCATCGGAATTTTGTCATATTTGGTACCGTTTTCCTTAGAAAAATGCCACGAGTATGTTGGTGAAAGTCCGATAGAAAAATAATTAATAATGAAAAAGTTTATTTTTTTATTTAAAGGCCTGAGCTCACGCCAGTCTTTCATCTTTTCCGAACGCTTCGACTCTCCGCGGCTCTTTCTTTCCCATACGCTGTCCTTTTTCGCGTCCGAAACATCAATCGTTCATTGCACAAGCAATTATCGTCGGAATTATATCATATTTGGTTTCATTTTAATCAGAAAAATGTCACGAATATGTTGGTAAAAGTTAAAAAAAAAAAAAAAATAACGAAAAATAAAGAAGTTTTGTGATTGGATTAGTAGTGGTCTTCTGGTCTCACACCGATATAGCCGACAATGTGTGGCCCACTCCTCGGGGAGGACGCTTCTCTAGTTTCGCTGTCCGCTTCTCCGTGCAACATTATATGTATCGTAGACGGATATTCTCTCCTTTTGAATGCCAGTCATTCTGGTGTGCCCAGAGTTGGGCATTATTAGATAAAAATTATTTAAATAACGATTCGAATAAAAGATACTTCATCTTTATTCGTTATTCGAAGGTTCGAATAAAAAAGGTATCCTTATTCGACGAGTATCGAATAAATAATTTTATTCGACGAGAATTTATCCGACGAATAGAGATACTTTTTTTTATTCGAAGCGGATTTATTCGAACTACGAGAAATTTTTTCATCTTTCATCTGTATCATTTATTCGAAGGCTTCAAATAAATGCTCGAATAACTTTTGCCGAGTGCCGAGCTTCAAAGACCCAGCGACAACAGACGACATACAATGTAAACGGATGGAGAATCGCGCACGTATGAAAGTTTAAACTTTCTGATTTTTTTGTTACAAACTGTGGTCGTAAAAAAAATGAAAAACCTCCAAAAAATCGGAAAAATGCAGATTTCTCAAAAATTTGAAAACATGCTATTCTACTGTTTAGTTCCTTGTTAAAGTACTATAACAGGCAGTGTCGACAATTTTTTTTAGATTTTTTGTTGTGGGACATCATCGTCAAAAAACAATAAAAACCGAATTTTTTCGACGTTTTTGCTATTAGGAGGAAAGTTACACTTGTTGGTTTTATCGCAGCTATATATTAAGTAATTTTTAGCATTATTAAATTGAAACAAGTAATTCTTTGACCTAAGAAATGTGATTTAAGAGAAAGAATAAATTGTATTTTGTGTGATATATACCAGAATGTTCGTAAAGTTTTGTAACATCGCCGGACGTGTCGAACTAAGGAGCGGATACGCTGGGGTTCTTATCCCGTCGGTGGTAAATGTTTTTTCCCATACATCATCTTTATTTTTTCAATTTCTTATATTATTTATTCATGTGATTTTAACAATATTTTTTTAATGTTTTAAAAATATTGAAGTAACATTGATTAGGCAATGAATATTTATATTATTGTGTTCGTCTACGATTTCCGCCAGATATGAAATTGCTTGTGAAAATTGGTAAGATTCCGTGAAAAGAATTTTGAAATCTACGTCTGTCATTTCCAGAAAATCAAGAAATCAATACTGTTTGAAATGGAATCTTTTTGCGGTTCCAATTGTTTTGACCATCTTAATCGGCTATGCCCTTTTAAATCTTATCACCTATACTTGCACAGTACCGAATGACAGGCTGTTGGAACTTCCAACTTCCAACTTGGTTTCACGTTAATTTTCAACATTATAAACAATTTTGCGACAACACATTTTTACGACTACACGGTACAGTGAACCGGAGTATAATATAAAGGAATATATAAAATACCGTTCTTTACAGATCACATCTAGTTATTTACATAAATCTAAATAGTTGTTATTGCATAATTATTTTCAATAAGGGTTATACAAATTCTGAATCAACATTTCACTATCAAAATATATAATAAAACATCGCAAACATTTAGCATTGTCAATATACTAAAATGCTTGATAATATCAATGTGCTGATCTTCCTGCTGTAACTCGCATCATGTCATTTTACGCCTGATTTTATTTCGAGCCGTTCGCTTCGTTGCGAGCAGCTCGCATCGTGCGAGTACTCGACTCGACTCGAAAAGCGAGTCCCGGCTCGACTGGACCCGAGCTCGGCTCGCATATGCGAGCTTGGCTGCAGGCCTAGTGCCAGGTGGGTGCTGGGATCGGTCGGTAACGGCCCCAATGTCGAGATACTCTCGTCGGTTGTGGAACTAAGAAAGTGGAACTATCACTGATCTCAAATACCAACATCGCTAAACATGCCGCGCTCGCTACCTAAATAGAACATTTGCTCGTGAATTACGGAAGAAACGTCAGTGACATAGGCAATAAATAAACGGATAATGCGTAGAATGAGAATAATTATTTTTTATTGTATAATTTCATTACACTATTATTGCCTTCTTATTTTCCATATTATTCACCATTGTAATCATTATTTTATAATCGATAGTTTATAGGTGAAATTAATTAATTTGGAACTTATTGCGATATTTATAAAATAATGATTATTCAACAAAATATATTCTGTAATAGTTATAGAATAAAAAAAAAAGAAGAATAAATACAATATTCAAGTAATGACAAAATTCAATCGTTCTTATTGTGATCCGTAGTAACAAACACAGAAAATTATTTTTTTTTACTTATTTAACCGATAATACCACTTCTAATGCTGGACTGCAATTATTCAAGTAAAGGTAGTAACGAAATAAAAGTGTTATGTAATGAAACTAACTTTCGACGGATCTTATCCATATAAAGCTATTTGGTGGCAGTATTATTGCTATTTGTACAGGCACACAGATACACAGATTCTTATATCTTGCAATGCACGTTGTTTTTTTCTCCGTCAACCGATTTCGATGAAATTTTCAGCTTCTGTATCCCTAACATAGAGCTAGAGATAAAAGTTTTGAAAAGTGTCTGTCATTTTAAGTTTTAATTATAATTGTATTGATTGCTATTTTTTATACCTTATAGAATTGTTTCTTTACATTTAATATTCTTTATATTTTATCAGCAATAAACTTTATGTATAATCATTAATTGTATTGTTAAATTTAACTTTCTGTGAGTAATTGTCAATACATATACATTAGTAACCACATCTATTTGTCCGCGGCGAAAACCAAGCTGTCGAACTCGAGACGGGAAGGACTCGCCGCGTCTCTTTCTTTTCATATGCTGTCCTTCTTTGCGTCCGAAACTTCCGTCGTTCATTACACAAGTAAATATCATCGGAATTTTGTCATATTTGGTACCGTTTTCCTTAGAAAAATGCCACGAGTATGTTGGTGAAAGTCCGATAGAAAAATAATTAATAATGAAAAAGTTTATTTTTTTATTTAAAGGCCTGAGCTCACGCCAGTCTTTCATCTTTTCCGAACGCTTCGACTCTCCGCGGCTCTTTCTTTCCCATACGCTGTCCTTTTTCGCGTCCGAAACATCAATCGTTCATTGCACAAGCAATTATCGTCGGAATTATATCATATTTGGTTTCATTTTAATCAGAAAAATGTCACGAATATGTTGGTAAAAGTTAAAAAAAAAAAAAAATAACGAAAAATAAAGAAGTTTTGTGATTGGATTAGTAGTGGTCTTCTGGTCTCACACCGATATAGCCGACAATGTGTGGCCCACTCCTCGGGGAGGACGCTTCTCTAGTTTCGCTGTCCGCTTCTCCGTGCAACATTATATGTATCGTAGACGGATATTCTCTCCTTTTGAATGCCAGTCATTCTGGTGTGCCCAGAGTTGGGCATTATTAGATAAAAATTATTTAAATAACGATTCGAATAAAAGATACTTCATCTTTATTCGTTATTCGAAGGTTCGAATAAAAAAGGTATCCTTATTCGACGAGTATCGAATAAATAATTTTATTCGACGAGAATTTATCCGACGAATAAAGATACTTTTTTTTATTCGAAGCGGATTTATTCGAACTACGAGAAATTTTTTCATCTTTCATCTGTATCATTTATTCGAAGGCTTCAAATAAATGCTCGAATAACTTTTGCCGAGTGCCGAGCTTCAAAGACCCAGCGACGACAGACGACATACAATGTAAACGGGTGGAGAATCGCGCACGAATGAAAGTTTAAACTTTTAGATTGTGCAATATATCCTCATGAAATTGTGACGAGCGAATGGAGGGGATTTTCCTGATGAAAATGAGATCAAATTCGGGTGTAATCGACCAAGTTTCACTGATACGTAATGTTACGATAAAAATTACAATCTCATTAAAGACAGTCCAAATGATGTCGTGTTTAGACTCATTTTGATCGGGATGAGCTCTACAACTCATTCGTATTAACAATATTGTTCTGATTAAAAACATAAAAGCATAAATTGCCAATAATGTTGGATTCTCCATCTGCTTACATTGTAGGCTGTTGGTCGGTCTTTATAAAAAAATCTTTATTCGTCGAATAAATTCATTACGTGCGGAATAGAGATAACATAATTATTTTTATTTGACGCGTAACAAATCATTTTTTATCTTTTATTCGCTGTTTGAAATGTCTATTTCAATAAAAATTTGCCCATCTTTGCTTCTACAATTATATTATTTTATATTATATTAATTCATCCACGTGATTCTCTCTCAAACTCTATACTATTCGGAATAGTACGTTAAATAAACGCTACTCTGGTTTTCAACATATTTCTGTTCCCACAGATCGATTCTTGGAACAATTATCTATAAAAAAAAAAGTGTAAGGAAATAATGCTTGTTCATGAAATATTTTTAAATTACAAATTAAGGTATCTCATATGGAAGTAGAAATTGATTTTCCTAAAATTATGCTTTAATAATTTCTTACGTAAAATATTTTGACGAATTTTTCGTCCTTGATATTAGTTTTACTTTTAATATTTTAGATCTTAAAAAGCAACACTAAAAAAAAATATCTTTTTAATTTGAATACGTTTGTCGGAGAATGTAACATTTGATAATCGATATGGGTCCGTGATGATTCACCTTCTCAGCGACGAGAAGTTCCTTAGTGGTCTTCTGCACCGACGAGATACCGTCGTTGGCCTTCTGTTTCTTACTCCAGCCAAAATCTATCCTAGAGAGCGGTAGACAACACCGTATTTTTCGAGCGACACATTCTCCCGTAAGGCTGTCAGTCTTTATATATATCTGGTCGGTGGATCAGTGCACCCACGAGATATATATATATATATATATATATATATATATATATATATATATATATATATATATATATATATATAAAGACTGCCAGCCCCCGTGTTAAACTGCGAGTCTCAAAGTGGGTGCCAGGTGGGTGCTGGGAGCGGTCGGTAACGGCCCTAATGTCGAGATACTCTCGTCGGTTGTGGAACTAAAAGAACATTTGCTCGTGAATTATGGAAAAAACGTCAGTGACAGAGGCAATAAATAAACGTATAATGCGTAGAATGAAAATAATTATCTTTTATTGTATAATTTCATTACACTCTTATTGCCTTCTTATTTTCCATATTGTTCACCATTGTAATCATTATTTTATAATCGATAATTTATAGGTGTAATTAATTAATTTGGAACTTCTTGCGATATTTATAAAATAATGATTATTCAACAAAATATATTCTGTAATAGTTATAGAATAAAAAAAAAGAATAAATACAATATTCAAGTAATGTGGCGGACCCCTTGGAGAAGGGTTGATCGGACCCAGGTAGGAGCGTCGTCTGCGGGCTGGGACCTTGGACGCACTTGGTCGCCAGGCCCAAGCTCTTCCCGAGCGCACACTTAGTCGCCGGAAGTCTGTTCCTACCTGGGGTGCACATTTGGCGACCAGGTTCGGGGTTTTTCCTTGGCGTGCACATTTGGCCGCCAACCCTTGACTTTCGCCAGGACACGGATGTTCGGTGCAAGGACACGAACTTTCTCCAAGTGGCACGTACAGGAAGCGACATCCCCACTCCAGAAGTTTTCTTGTTCGAAGGAAATTCCTGGAGGATATAAGCGCGGATTCTGACGGATGACAGGGTCAGTCAGTCAGTCAGTCAGTTCAAGTCAGTCAGTCGTTGTGAGAAGTCGTCATTCGCCGTCAGTTGTTCGTATAGTCGTTTATCCGTAGTTCTTGTTTCATTGTTATTTCATTTTCTTTGTTCCTTGTTACGTCGTTGAGTTTTTGTTGCTTATTTAATAAATGGTTATTGTTATATTGGGTGAATCCTTTACTGAACACCCAAACCACAACACATACCAAAAGGAAATAAAAATTTTTTTATCTTTTATTCGTTACTCGAAATTTTTATTTAGATAAATATTTTGCCCAACTCTGGTTGAGCTTAGCTCGGCTCGATTGTGCGAGTCGAGTCGAGTACTCGCACGATGCGAGCTATCCGCACCGATGCGAGCTGCTCGAAATAAAATCAGGCGTAAAATGACATGATGCGAGTTACAGCGGGAAGATCAGCACATCGATATTATCAAGCATTTTAGTATATTGACAATGCTAAATGTTTGCGATGTTTTATTATATATTTTGATAGTGAAATGTTGATTCAGAATTTCTATAACCCTTATTGAAAATAATTATGCAATAACAACTATTTCCTAGATTTATGTAAATAACTAGCTGTGTGATCTGTAAAGAACGGTATTTTATATATTCCTTTATATTATACTCCGGGGTTCAGTGTACAGTCGTAAAAATGTGTTGTTGCAAAATTGTTTATAATGTTAAAAATTAACGTTAAGCTTCGTTAAATAGTTTTTGAAAGGAATGGGTATATAAACAATATTGTATAATATTGATGTGTATTTATACGAGGTCGCCGCCGCGTCTACAATGTGTATGCTGGCGGTTCGTCGGCGTGCTCTTTGGACAGGCCGCCACACTGGTACTCGCACCAAAGGTCAAAAGACTGAATTCTGGTAAGCTGAGAAAAACTGTTTGACAGAATCTGAGCTAACTAACCTGAGAATAGATTGTCTTAGACTTTTATATTTTTCGATAATGAATAACTAAGCTAGTGGCTCGATGGGGAGGGAGGAAGAGCAAAACGCATACGCGTGCCGGTAGATTAAATACTCAGAGCGGGTGACCTAAGTGGGCGAGTGCAGGCGAGAGCCGGTCATAAACCTTAGCTCGCTGATGAGAGCCCTACTGTCCCATTGTACGGAAGTACACTTTTTAGAAGAAATGGCCGAGATAACGAACCAAAAAGGCAGTAAACCATTTTCACACTGCACAATTATAAACATGGAGATAGCGCAGGTTGCTTAGCGAGAAACGTGCGGCCGCTTCTCGTTATACATTATGCAGTCAGTCTCATAATTGATGGCAGACACTTTAAATCAGAATAACTTTTTTTATAAATCGACCAAACGACTTCAGCTGTTCTGCCAAGCTAGATAGATTAATTTACTAGATGACATGTAATGAAAACGCAGGAAAAATTGCGTTATATAATTGCGTTAATTGTCGAGCTAGGAAGTAGATTTAACTTTGCTGCCACTACGAATTATTTGGTAGTTAGCATGATTTTGCACCATCGTATAAAAGATCGACTGTTATCCATGGAGAAGAGCCAACAATTGCAAATTGAAAAAAGATTTAGATTAAAATATTAACTAAACAGAAAGTATGACGAGTGTTGAACGTAGACATCAGATCCTTTTAAAAGGGCCTAGCCGATTTATGGTCAAAACTGCCCTTAGAGGAAAAACCCCTCTGAGTAAAATTTCAACCCCCTATCTTGCCCATGAGGTTAGTTACAGGGTAAATTAGATTTCGCGCTTCTCCGCGTATTTCCCGCACTCTGATGCTTTCTAAAATTCTGAAAAAAATGTGACATATTTTGGATTCTAAGGCTGATTTTTGATAATTTTTTCAGATTTTTTTGTTACAAACTGTGGTCGTAAAAAAAAATGAAAAACCTCCAAAAAATCGGAAAAATGCAGATTTCTCAAAAATTTGAAAACATGCTATTCTACTGTTTAGTTCCTTGTTAAAGTACTATAACAGGCAGTGTCGTCAATTTTTTTTTACATTTTTTGTTGTGGGACATCATCGTCAAAAAACAATAAAAACCGAATTTTTTCGACGTTTTTGCTATTAGGAGGAAAGTTACACTTGTTGGTTTTATCGCAGCTATATATTAAGTAATTTTTAGCATTATTAAATTGAAACAAGTAATTCTTTGACCTAAGAAATGTGATTTAAGAGAAAGAATAAATTGTATTTTGTGTGATATATACCAGAATGTTCGTAAAGTTTTGTAACATCGCCGGACGTGTCGAACTAAGGAGCGGATACGCTGGGGTTCTTATCCCGTCGGTGGTAAATGTTTTTTCCCATACATCATCTTTATTTTTTCAATTTCTTATATTATTTATTCGTGTGATTTTAACAATATTTTTTTAATGTTTTAAAAATATTGAAGTAACATTGATTAGGCAATGAATATTTATATTATTGTGTTCGTCTACGATTTCCGCCAGATATGAAATTGCTTGTGAAAATTGGTAAGATTCCGTGAAAAGAATTTTGAAATCTACGTCTGTCATTTCCAGAAAATCAAGAAATCAATACTGTTTGAAATGGAATCTTTTTGCGGTTCCAATTGTTTTGACCATCTTAATCGGCTATGCCCTTTTAAATCTTATCACCTATACTTGCACAGTACCGAATGACAGGCTGTTGGAACTTCCAACTTCCAACTTGGTTTCACGTTAATTTTCAACATTATAAACAATTTTGCGACAACACATTTTTACGACTACACGGTACAGTGAACCGGAGTATAATATAAAGGAATATATAAAATACCGTTCTTTACAGATCACATCTAGTTATTTACATAAATCTAAATAGTTGTTATTGCATAATTATTTTCAATAAGGGTTATACAAATTCTGAATCAACATTTCACTATCAAAATATATAATAAAACATCGCAAACATTTAGCATTGTCAATATACTAAAATGCTTGATAATATCAATGTGCTGATCTTCCTGCTGTAACTCGCATCATGTCATTTTACGCCTGATTTTATTTCGAGCCGTTCGCTTCGTTGCTAGCAGCTCGCATCGTGCGAGTACTCGACTCGACTCGAAAAGCGAGTCCCGGCTCGACTGGACCCGAGCTCGGCTCGCATATGCGAGCTTGGCTGCAGGCCTAGTGCCAGGTGGGTGCTGGGATCGGTCGGTAACGGCCCCAATGTCGAGATACTCTCGTCGGTTGTGGAACTAAGAAAGTGGAACTATCACTGATCTCAAATACCAACATCGCTAAACATGCCGCGCTCGCTACCTAAATAGAACATTTGCTCGTGAATTACGGAAGAAACGTCAGTGACATAGGCAATAAATAAACGGATAATGCGTAGAATGAGAATAATTATTTTTTATTGTATAATTTCATTACACTATTATTGCCTTCTTATTTTCCATATTATTCACCATTGTAATCATTATTTTATAATCGATAGTTTATAGGTGAAATTAATTAATTTGGAACTTATTGCGATATTTATAAAATAATGATTATTCAACAAAATATATTCTGTAATAGTTATAGAATAAACAAAAAGAACAAATACAATATTCAAGTAATGACAAAATTCAATCGTTCTTATTGTGATCCGTAGTAACAAACACAGAAAATTATTTTTTTACTTATTTAACCGATAATACCACTTCTAATGCTGGACTGCAATTATTCAAGTAAAGGTAGTAACGAAATAAAAGTGTTATGTAATGAAACTAACTTTCGACGGATCTTATCCATATAAAGCTATTTGGTGGCAGTATTATTGCTATTTGTACAGGCACACAGATACACAGATTCTTATATCTTGCAATGCACGTTGTTTTTTTCTCCGTCAACCGATTTCGATGAAATTTTCAGCTTCTGTATCCCTAACATAGAGCTAGAGATAAAAGTTTTGAAAAGTGTCTGTCATTTTAAGTTTTAATTATAATTGTATTGATTGCTATTTTTTATACCTTATAGAATTGTTTCTTTACATTTAATATTCTTTATATTTTATAAGCAATAAACTTTATGTATAATCATTAATTGTATTGTTTAAATTTAACTTTCTGTGAGTAATTGTCAATACATATACATTAGTAACCACATCTATTTGTCCGCGGCGAAAACCAAGCTGTCGAACTCGAGACGGGAAGGACTCGCCGCGTCTCTTTCTTTTCATATGCTGTCCTTCTTTGCGTCCGAAACGTCCGTCGTTCATTACACAAGTAAATATCATCGGAATTTTGTCATATTTGGTACCGTTTTCCTTAGAAAAATGCCACGAGTATGTTGGTGAAAGTCCGATAGAAAAATAATTAATAATGAAAAAGTTTATTTTTTTATTTAAAGGCCTGAGCTCACGCCAGTCTTTCATCTTTTCCGAACGCTTCGACTCTCCGCGGCTCTTTCTTTCCCATACGCTGTCCTTTTTCGCGTCCGAAACATCAATCGTTCATTGCACAAGCAATTATCGTCGGAATTATATCATATTTGGTTTCATTTTAATCAGAAAAATGTCACGAATATGTTGGTAAAAGTTAAAAAAAAAAAAAAAATAACGAAAAATAAAGAAGTTTTGTGATTGGATTAGTAGTGGTCTTCTGGTCTCACACCGATATAGCCGACAATGTGTGGCCCACTCCTCGGGGAGGACGCTTCTCTAGTTTCGCTGTCCGCTTCTCCGTGCAACATTATATGTATCGTAGACGGATATTCTCTCCTTTTGAATGCCAGTCATTCTGGTGTGCCCAGAGTTGGGCATTATTAGATAAAAATTATTTAAATAACGATTCGAATAAAAGATACTTCATCTTTATTCGTTATTCGAAGGTTCGAATAAAAAAGGTATCCTTATTCGACGAGTATCGAATAAATAATTTTATTCGACGAGAATTTATCCGACGAATAGAGATACTTTTTTTTATTCGAAGCGGATTTATTCGAACTACGAGAAATTTTTTCATCTTTCATCTGTATCATTTATTCGAAGGCTTCAAATAAATGCTCGAATAACTTTTGCCGAGTGCCGAGCTTCAAAGACCCAGCGACAACAGACGACATACAATGTAAACGGATGGAGAATCGCGCACGTATGAAAGTTTAAACTTTCTGATTTTTTTGTTACAAACTGTGGTCGTAAAAAAAATGAAAAACCTCCAAAAAATCGGAAAAATGCAGATTTCTCAAAAATTTGAAAACATGCTATTCTACTGTTTAGTTCCTTGTTAAAGTACTATAACAGGCAGTGTCGACAATTTTTTTTAGATTTTTTGTTGTGGGACATCATCGTCAAAAAACAATAAAAACCGAATTTTTTCGACGTTTTTGCTATTAGGAGGAAAGTTACACTTGTTGGTTTTATCGCAGCTATATATTAAGTAATTTTTAGCATTATTAAATTGAAACAAGTAATTCTTTGACCTAAGAAATGTGATTTAAGAGAAAGAATAAATTGTATTTTGTGTGATATATACCAGAATGTTCGTAAAGTTTTGTAACATCGCCGGACGTGTCGAACTAAGGAGCGGATACGCTGGGGTTCTTATCCCGTCGGTGGTAAATGTTTTTTCCCATACATCATCTTTATTTTTTCAATTTCTTATATTATTTATTCATGTGATTTTAACAATATTTTTTTAATGTTTTAAAAATATTGAAGTAACATTGATTAGGCAATGAATATTTATATTATTGTGTTCGTCTACGATTTCCGCCAGATATGAAATTGCTTGTGAAAATTGGTAAGATTCCGTGAAAAGAATTTTGAAATCTACGTCTGTCATTTCCAGAAAATCAAGAAATCAATACTGTTTGAAATGGAATCTTTTTGCGGTTCCAATTGTTTTGACCATCTTAATCGGCTATGCCCTTTTAAATCTTATCACCTATACTTGCACAGTACCGAATGACAGGCTGTTGGAACTTCCAACTTCCAACTTGGTTTCACGTTAATTTTCAACATTATAAACAATTTTGCGACAACACATTTTTACGACTACACGGTACAGTGAACCGGAGTATAATATAAAGGAATATATAAAATACCGTTCTTTACAGATCACATCTAGTTATTTACATAAATCTAAATAGTTGTTATTGCATAATTATTTTCAATAAGGGTTATACAAATTCTGAATCAACATTTCACTATCAAAATATATAATAAAACATCGCAAACATTTAGCATTGTCAATATACTAAAATGCTTGATAATATCAATGTGCTGATCTTCCTGCTGTAACTCGCATCATGTCATTTTACGCCTGATTTTATTTCGAGCCGTTCGCTTCGTTGCGAGCAGCTCGCATCGTGCGAGTACTCGACTCGACTCGAAAAGCGAGTCCCGGCTCGACTGGACCCGAGCTCGGCTCGCATATGCGAGCTTGGCTGCAGGCCTAGTGCCAGGTGGGTGCTGGGATCGGTCGGTAACGGCCCCAATGTCGAGATACTCTCGTCGGGTGTGGAACTAAGAAAGTGGAACTATCACTGATCTCAAATACCAACATCGCTAAAAATGCCGCGCTCGCTACCTAAATAGAACATTTGCTCGTGAATTACGGAAGAAACGTCAGTGACATAGGCAATAAATAAACGGACAATGCGTAGAATGAGAATAATTATTTTTTATTGTATAATTTCATTACACTATTATTGCCTTCTTATTTTCCATATTATTCACCATTGTAATCATTATTTTGTAATCGATAGTTTATAGGTGAAATTAATTAATTTGGAACTTATTGCGATATTTATAAAATAATGATTATTCAACAAAATATATTCTGTAATAGTTATAGAATAAAAAAAAAAAAGAATAAATACAATATTCAAGTAATGACAAAATTCAATCGTTCTTATTGTGATCCGTAGTAACAAACACAGAAAATTATTTTTTTTTACTTATTTAACCGATAATACCACTTCTAATGCTGGACTGCAATTATTCAAGTAAAGGTAGTAACGAAATAAAAGTGTTATGTAATGAAACTAACTTTCGACGGATCTTATCCATATAAAGCTATTTGGTGGCAGTATTATTGCTATTTGTACAGACACACAGATACACAGATTCTTATATCTTGCAATGCACGTTGTTTTTTTCTCCGTCAACCGATTTCGATGAAATTTTCAGCTTCTGTATCCCTAACATAGAGGTAGAGATAAAAGTTTTGAAAAGTGTCTGTCATTTTAAGTTTTAATTATAATTGTATTGATTGCTATTTTTTATACCTTATAGAATTGTTTCTTTACATTTAATATTCTTTATATTTTATCAGCAATAAACTTTATGTATAATCATTAATTGTATTGTTAAATTTAACTTTCTGTGAGTAATTGTCAATACATATACATTAGTAACCACATCTATTTGTCCGCGGCGAAAACCAAGCTGTCGAACTCGAGACGGGAAGGACTCGCCGCGTCTCTTTCTTTTCATATGCTGTCCTTCTTTGCGTCCGAAACGTCCGTCGTTCATTACACAAGTAAATATCATCGGAATTTTGTCATATTTGGTACCGTTTTCCTTAGAAAAATGCCACGAGTATGTTGGTGAAAGTCCGATAGAAAAATAATTAATAATGAAAAAGTTTATTTTTTTATTTAAAGGCCTGAGCTCACGCCAGTCTTTCATCTTTTCCGAACGCTTCGACTCTCCGCGGCTCTTTCTTTCCCATACGCTGTCCTTTTTCGCGTCCGAAACATCAATCGTTCATTGCACAAGCAATTATCGTCGGAATTATATCATATTTGGTTTCATTTTAATCAGAAAAATGTCACGAATATGTTGGTAAAAGTTAAAAAAAAAAAAAAAATAACGAAAAATAAAGAAGTTTTGTGATTGGATTAGTAGTGGTCTTCTGGTCTCACACCGATATAGCCGACAATGTGTGGCCCACTCCTCGGGGAGGACGCTTCTCTAGTTTCGCTGTCCGCTTCTCCGTGCAACATTATATGTATCGTAGACGGATATTCTCTCCTTTTGAATGCCAGTCATTCTGGTGTGCCCAGAGTTGGGCATTATTAGATAAAAATTATTTAAATAACGATTCGAATAAAAGATACTTCATCTTTATTCGTTATTCGAAGGTTCGAATAAAAAAGGTATCCTTATTCGACGAGTATCGAATAAATAATTTTATTCGACGAGAATTTATCCGACGAATAGAGATACTTTTTTTTATTCGAAGCGGATTTATTCGAACTACGAGAAATTTTTTCATCTTTCATCTGTATCATTTATTCGAAGGCTTCAAATAAATGCTCGAATAACTTTTGCCGAGTGCCGAGCTTCAAAGACCCAGCGACAACAGACGACATACAATGTAAACGGATGGAGAATCGCGCACGTATGAAAGTTTAAACTTTCTGATTTTTTTGTTACAAACTGTGGTCGTAAAAAAAATGAAAAACCTCCAAAAAATCGGAAAAATGCAGATTTCTCAAAAATTTGAAAACATGCTATTCTACTGTTTAGTTCCTTGTTAAAGTACTATAACAGGCAGTGTCGACAATTTTTTTTAGATTTTTTGTTGTGGGACATCATCGTCAAAAAACAATAAAAACCGAATTTTTTCGACGTTTTTGCTATTAGGAGGAAAGTTACACTTGTTGGTTTTATCGCAGCTATATATTAAGTAATTTTTAGCATTATTAAATTGAAACAAGTAATTCTTTGACCTAAGAAATGTGATTTAAGAGAAAGAATAAATTGTATTTTGTGTGATATATACCAGAATGTTCGTAAAGTTTTGTAACATCGCCGGACGTGTCGAACTAAGGAGCGGATACGCTGGGGTTCTTATCCCGTCGGTGGTAAATGTTTTTTCCCATACATCATCTTTATTTTTTCAATTTCTTATATTATTTATTCATGTGATTTTAACAATATTTTTTTAATGTTTTAAAAATATTGAAGTAACATTGATTAGGCAATGAATATTTATATTATTGTGTTCGTCTACGATTTCCGCCAGATATGAAATTGCTTGTGAAAATTGGTAAGATTCCGTGAAAAGAATTTTGAAATCTACGTCTGTCATTTCCAGAAAATCAAGAAATCAATACTGTTTGAAATGGAATCTTTTTGCGGTTCCAATTGTTTTGACCATCTTAATCGGCTATGCCCTTTTAAATCTTATCACCTATACTTGCACAGTACCGAATGACAGGCTGTTGGAACTTCCAACTTCCAACTTGGTTTCACGTTAATTTTCAACATTATAAACAATTTTGCGACAACACATTTTTACGACTACACGGTACAGTGAACCGGAGTATAATATAAAGGAATATATAAAATACCGTTCTTTACAGATCACATCTAGTTATTTACATAAATCTAAATAGTTGTTATTGCATAATTATTTTCAATAAGGGTTATACAAATTCTGAATCAACATTTCACTATCAAAATATATAATAAAACATCGCAAACATTTAGCATTGTCAATATACTAAAATGCTTGATAATATCAATGTGCTGATCTTCCTGCTGTAACTCGCATCATGTCATTTTACGCCTGATTTTATTTCGAGCCGTTCGCTTCGTTGCGAGCAGCTCGCATCGTGCGAGTACTCGACTCGACTCGAAAAGCGAGTCCCGGCTCGACTGGACCCGAGCTCGGCTCGCATATGCGAGCTTGGCTGCAGGCCTAGTGCCAGGTGGGTGCTGGGATCGGTCGGTAACGGCCCCAATGTCGAGATACTCTCGTCGGTTGTGGAACTAAGAAAGTGGAACTATCACTGATCTCAAATACCAACATCGCTAAACATGCCGCGCTCGCTACCTAAATAGAACATTTGCTCGTGAATTACGGAAGAAACGTCAGTGACATAGGCAATAAATAAACGGATAATGCGTAGAATGAGAATAATTATTTTTTATTGTATAATTTCATTACACTATTATTGCCTTCTTATTTTCCATATTATTCACCATTGTAATCATTATTTTATAATCGATAGTTTATAGGTGAAATTAATTAATTTGGAACTTATTGCGATATTTATAAAATAATGATTATTCAACAAAATATATTCTGTAATAGTTATAGAATAAAAAAAAAAAAGAATAAATACAATATTCAAGTAATGACAAAATTCAATCGTTCTTATTGTGATCCGTAGTAACAAACACAGAAAATTATTTTTTTTTACTTATTTAACCGATAATACCACTTCTAATGCTGGACTGCAATTATTCAAGTAAAGGTAGTAACGAAATAAAAGTGTTATGTAATGAAACTAACTTTCGACGGATCTTATCCATATAAAGCTATTTGGTGGCAGTATTATTGCTATTTGTACAGACACACAGATACACAGATTCTTATATCTTGCAATGCACGTTGTTTTTTTCTCCGTCAACCGATTTCGATGAAATTTTCAGCTTCTGTATCCCTAACATAGAGGTAGAGATAAAAGTTTTGAAAAGTGTCTGTCATTTTAAGTTTTAATTATAATTGTATTGATTGCTATTTTTTATACCTTATAGAATTGTTTCTTTACATTTAATATTCTTTATATTTTATCAGCAATAAACTTTATGTATAATCATTAATTGTATTGTTAAATTTAACTTTCTGTGAGTAATTGTCAATACATATACATTAGTAACCACATCTATTTGTCCGCGGCGAAAACCAAGCTGTCGAACTCGAGACGGGAAGGACTCGCCGCGTCTCTTTCTTTTCATATGCTGTCCTTCTTTGCGTCCGAAACTTCCGTCGTTCATTACACAAGTAAATATCATCGGAATTTTGTCATATTTGGTACCGTTTTCCTTAGAAAAATGCCACGAGTATGTTGGTGAAAGTCCGATAGAAAAATAATTAATAATGAAAAAGTTTATTTTTTTATTTAAAGGCCTGAGCTCACGCCAGTCTTTCATCTTTTCCGAACGCTTCGACTCTCCGCGGCTCTTTCTTTCCCATACGCTGTCCTTTTTCGCGTCCGAAACATCAATCGTTCATTGCACAAGCAATTATCGTCGGAATTATATCATATTTGGTTTCATTTTAATCAGAAAAATGTCACGAATATGTTGGTAAAAGTTAAAAAAAAAAAAAAAATAACGAAAAATAAAGAAGTTTTGTGATTGGATTAGTAGTGGTCTTCTGGTCTCACACCGATATAGCCGACAATGTGTGGCCCACTCCTCGGGGAGGACGCTTCTCTAGTTTCGCTGTCCGCTTCTCCGTGCAACATTATATGTATCGTAGACGGATATTCTCTCCTTTTGAATGCCAGTCATTCTGGTGTGCCCAGAGTTGGGCATTATTAGATAAAAATTATTTAAATAACGATTCGAATAAAAGATACTTCATCTTTATTCGTTATTCGAAGGTTCGAATAAAAAAGGTATCCTTATTCGACGAGTATCGAATAAATAATTTTATTCGACGAGAATTTATCCGACGAATAAAGATACTTTTTTTTATTCGAAGCGGATTTATTCGAACTACGAGAAATTTTTTCATCTTTCATCTGTATCATTTATTCGAAGGCTTCAAATAAATGCTCGAATAACTTTTGCCGAGTGCCGAGCTTCAAAGACCCAGCGACGACAGACGACATACAATGTAAACGGGTGGAGAATCGCGCACGAATGAAAGTTTAAACTTTTAGATTGTGCAATATATCCTCATGAAATTGTGACGAGCGAATGGAGGGGATTTTCCTGATGAAAATGAGATCAAATTCGGGTGTAATCGACCAAGTTTCACTGATACGTAATGTTACGATAAAAATTACAATCTCATTAAAGACAGTCCAAATGATGTCGTGTTTAGACTCATTTTGATCGGGATGAGCTCTACAACTCATTCGTATTAACAATATTGTTCTGATTAAAAACATAAAAGCATAAATTGCCAATAATGTTGGATTCTCCATCTGCTTACATTGTAGGCTGTTGGTCGGTCTTTATAAAAAAATCTTTATTCGTCGAATAAATTCATTACGTGCGGAATAGAGATAACATAATTATTTTTATTTGACGCGTAACAAATCATTTTTTATCTTTTATTCGCTGTTTGAAATGTCTATTTCAATAAAAATTTGCCCATCTTTGCTTCTACAATTATATTATTTTATATTATATTAATTCATCCACGTGATTCTCTCTCAAACTCTATACTATTCGGAATAGTACGTTAAATAAACGCTACTCTGGTTTTCAACATATTTCTGTTCCCACAGATCGATTCTTGGAACAATTATCTATAAAAAAAAAAGTGTAAGGAAATAATGCTTGTTCATGAAATATTTTTAAATTACAAATTAAGGTATCTCATATGGAAGTAGAAATTGATTTTCCTAAAATTATGCTTTAATAATTTCTTACGTAAAATATTTTGACGAATTTTTCGTCCTTGATATTAGTTTTACTTTTAATATTTTAGATCTTAAAAAGCAACACTAAAAAAAAATATCTTTTTAATTTGAATACGTTTGTCGGAGAATGTAACATTTGATAATCGATATGGGTCCGTGATGATTCACCTTCTCAGCGACGAGAAGTTCCTTAGTGGTCTTCTGCACCGACGAGATACCGTCGTTGGCCTTCTGTTTCTTACTCCAGCCAAAATCTATCCTAGAGAGCGGTAGACAACACCGTATTTTTCGAGCGACACATTCTCCCGTAAGGCTGTCAGTCTTTATATATATCTGGTCGGTGGATCAGTGCACCCACGAGATATATATATATATATATATATATATATATATATATATATATATATATATATATATATATATAAAGACTGCCAGCCCCCGTGTTAAACTGCGAGTCTCAAAGTGGGTGCCAGGTGGGTGCTGGGAGCGGTCGGTAACGGCCCTAATGTCGAGATACTCTCGTCGGTTGTGGAACTAAAAGAACATTTGCTCGTGAATTATGGAAAAAACGTCAGTGACAGAGGCAATAAATAAACGTATAATGCGTAGAATGAAAATAATTATCTTTTATTGTATAATTTCATTACACTCTTATTGCCTTCTTATTTTCCATATTGTTCACCATTGTAATCATTATTTTATAATCGATAATTTATAGGTGTAATTAATTAATTTGGAACTTCTTGCGATATTTATAAAATAATGATTATTCAACAAAATATATTCTGTAATAGTTATAGAATAAAAAAAAAGAATAAATACAATATTCAAGTAATGTGGCGGACCCCTTGGAGAAGGGTTGATCGGACCCAGGTAGGAGCGTCGTCTGCGGGCTGGGACCTTGGACGCACTTGGTCGCCAGGCCCAAGCTCTTCCCGAGCGCACACTTAGTCGCCGGAAGTCTGTTCCTACCTGGGGTGCACATTTGGCGACCAGGTTCGGGGTTTTTCCTTGGCGTGCACATTTGGCCGCCAACCCTTGACTTTCGCCAGGACACGGATGTTCGGTGCAAGGACACGAACTTTCTCCAAGTGGCACGTACAGGAAGCGACATCCCCACTCCAGAAGTTTTCTTGTTCGAAGGAAATTCCTGGAGGATATAAGCGCGGATTCTGACGGATGACAGGGTCAGTCAGTCAGTCAGTCAGTTCAAGTCAGTCAGTCGTTGTGAGAAGTCGTCATTCGCCGTCAGTTGTTCGTATAGTCGTTTATCCGTAGTTCTTGTTTCATTGTTATTTCATTTTCTTTGTTCCTTGTTACGTCGTTGAGTTTTTGTTGCTTATTTAATAAATGGTTATTGTTATATTGGGTGAATCCTTTACTGAACACCCAAACCACAACACATACCAAAAGGAAATAAAAATTTTTTTATCTTTTATTCGTTACTCGAAATTTTTATTTAGATAAATATTTTGCCCAACTCTGGTTGAGCTTAGCTCGGCTCGATTGTGCGAGTCGAGTCGAGTACTCGCACGATGCGAGCTATCCGCACCGATGCGAGCTGCTCGAAATAAAATCAGGCGTAAAATGACATGATGCGAGTTACAGCGGGAAGATCAGCACATCGATATTATCAAGCATTTTAGTATATTGACAATGCTAAATGTTTGCGATGTTTTATTATATATTTTGATAGTGAAATGTTGATTCAGAATTTCTATAACCCTTATTGAAAATAATTATGCAATAACAACTATTTCCTAGATTTATGTAAATAACTAGCTGTGTGATCTGTAAAGAACGGTATTTTATATATTCCTTTATATTATACTCCGGGGTTCAGTGTACAGTCGTAAAAATGTGTTGTTGCAAAATTGTTTATAATGTTAAAAATTAACGTTAAGCTTCGTTAAATAGTTTTTGAAAGGAATGGGTATATAAACAATATTGTATAATATTGATGTGTATTTATACGAGGTCGCCGCCGCGTCTACAATGTATGCTGGCGGTTCGTCGGCGTGCTCTTTGCACAGGCCGCCACACTGGTACTCGCACCAAAGGTCAAAAGACTGAATTCTGGTAAGCTGAGAAAAACTGTTTGACAGAATCTGAGCTAACTAACCTGAGAATAGATTGTCTTAGACTTTTATATTTTTCGATAATGAATAACTAAGCTAGTGGCTCGATGGGGAGGGAGGAAGAGCAAAACGCATACGCGTGCCGGTAGATTAAATACTCAGAGCGGGTGACCTAAGTGGGCGAGTGCAGGCGAGAGCCGGTCATAAACCTTAGCTCGCTGATGAGAGCCCTACTGTCCCATTGTACGGAAGTACACTTTTTAGAAGAAATGGCCGAGATAACGAACCAAAAAGGCAGTAAACCATTTTCACACTGCACAATTATAAACATGGAGATAGCGCAGGTTGCTTAGCGAGAAACGTGCGGCCGCTTCTCGTTATACATTATGCAGTCAGTCTCATAATTGATGGCAGACACTTTAAATCAGAATAACTTTTTTTATAAATCGACCAAACGACTTCAGCTGTTCTGCCAAGCTAGATAGATTAATTTACTAGATGACATGTAATGAAAACGCAGGAAAAATTGCGTTATATAATTGCGTTAATTGTCGAGCTAGGAAGTAGATTTAACTTTGCTGCCACTACGAATTATTTGGTAGTTAGCATGATTTTGCACCATCGTATAAAAGATCGACTGTTATCCATGGAGAAGAGCCAACAATTGCAAATTGAAAAAAGATTTAGATTAAAATATTAACTAAACAGAAAGTATGACGAGTGTTGAACGTAGACATCAGATCCTTTTAAAAGGGCCTAGCCGATTTATGGTCAAAACTGCCCTTAGAGGAAAAACCCCTCTGAGTAAAATTTCAACCCCCTATCTTGCCCATGAGGTTAGTTACAGGGTAAATTAGATTTCGCGCTTCTCCGCGTATTTCCCGCACTCTGATGCTTTCTAAAATTCTGAAAAAAATGTGACATATTTTGGATTCTAAGGCTGATTTTTGATAATTTTTTCAGATTTTTTTGTTACAAACTGTGGTCGTAAAAAAAAATGAAAAACCTCCAAAAAATCGGAAAAATGCAGATTTCTCAAAAATTTGAAAACATGCTATTCTACTGTTTAGTTCCTTGTTAAAGTACTATAACAGGCAGTGTCGTCAATTTTTTTTTACATTTTTTGTTGTGGGACATCATCGTCAAAAAACAATAAAAACCGAATTTTTTCGACGTTTTTGCTATTAGGAGGAAAGTTACACTTGTTGGTTTTATCGCAGCTATATATTAAGTAATTTTTAGCATTATTAAATTGAAACAAGTAATTCTTTGACCTAAGAAATGTGATTTAAGAGAAAGAATAAATTGTATTTTGTGTGATATATACCAGAATGTTCGTAAAGTTTTGTAACATCGCCGGACGTGTCGAACTAAGGAGCGGATACGCTGGGGTTCTTATCCCGTCGGTGGTAAATGTTTTTTCCCATACATCATCTTTATTTTTTCAATTTCTTATATTATTTATTCGTGTGATTTTAACAATATTTTTTTAATGTTTTAAAAATATTGAAGTAACATTGATTAGGCAATGAATATTTATATTATTGTGTTCGTCTACGATTTCCGCCAGATATGAAATTGCTTGTGAAAATTGGTAAGATTCCGTGAAAAGAATTTTGAAATCTACGTCTGTCATTTCCAGAAAATCAAGAAATCAATACTGTTTGAAATGGAATCTTTTTGCGGTTCCAATTGTTTTGACCATCTTAATCGGCTATGCCCTTTTAAATCTTATCACCTATACTTGCACAGTACCGAATGACAGGCTGTTGGAACTTCCAACTTCCAACTTGGTTTCACGTTAATTTTCAACATTATAAACAATTTTGCGACAACACATTTTTACGACTACACGGTACAGTGAACCGGAGTATAATATAAAGGAATATATAAAATACCGTTCTTTACAGATCACATCTAGTTATTTACATAAATCTAAATAGTTGTTATTGCATAATTATTTTCAATAAGGGTTATACAAATTCTGAATCAACATTTCACTATCAAAATATATAATAAAACATCGCAAACATTTAGCATTGTCAATATACTAAAATGCTTGATAATATCAATGTGCTGATCTTCCTGCTGTAACTCGCATCATGTCATTTTACGCCTGATTTTATTTCGAGCCGTTCGCTTCGTTGCTAGCAGCTCGCATCGTGCGAGTACTCGACTCGACTCGAAAAGCGAGTCCCGGCTCGACTGGACCCGAGCTCGGCTCGCATATGCGAGCTTGGCTGCAGGCCTAGTGCCAGGTGGGTGCTGGGATCGGTCGGTAACGGCCCCAATGTCGAGATACTCTCGTCGGTTGTGGAACTAAGAAAGTGGAACTATCACTGATCTCAAATACCAACATCGCTAAACATGCCGCGCTCGCTACCTAAATAGAACATTTGCTCGTGAATTACGGAAGAAACGTCAGTGACATAGGCAATAAATAAACGGATAATGCGTAGAATGAGAATAATTATTTTTTATTGTATAATTTCATTACACTATTATTGCCTTCTTATTTTCCATATTATTCACCATTGTAATCATTATTTTATAATCGATAGTTTATAGGTGAAATTAATTAATTTGGAACTTATTGCGATATTTATAAAATAATGATTATTCAACAAAATATATTCTGTAATAGTTATAGAATAAACAAAAAGAACAAATACAATATTCAAGTAATGACAAAATTCAATCGTTCTTATTGTGATCCGTAGTAACAAACACAGAAAATTATTTTTTTACTTATTTAACCGATAATACCACTTCTAATGCTGGACTGCAATTATTCAAGTAAAGGTAGTAACGAAATAAAAGTGTTATGTAATGAAACTAACTTTCGACGGATCTTATCCATATAAAGCTATTTGGTGGCAGTATTATTGCTATTTGTACAGGCACACAGATACACAGATTCTTATATCTTGCAATGCACGTTGTTTTTTTCTCCGTCAACCGATTTCGATGAAATTTTCAGCTTCTGTATCCCTAACATAGAGCTAGAGATAAAAGTTTTGAAAAGTGTCTGTCATTTTAAGTTTTAATTATAATTGTATTGATTGCTATTTTTTATACCTTATAGAATTGTTTCTTTACATTTAATATTCTTTATATTTTATAAGCAATAAACTTTATGTATAATCATTAATTGTATTGTTTAAATTTAACTTTCTGTGAGTAATTGTCAATACATATACATTAGTAACCACATCTATTTGTCCGCGGCGAAAACCAAGCTGTCGAACTCGAGACGGGAAGGACTCGCCGCGTCTCTTTCTTTTCATATGCTGTCCTTCTTTGCGTCCGAAACGTCCGTCGTTCATTACACAAGTAAATATCATCGGAATTTTGTCATATTTGGTACCGTTTTCCTTAGAAAAATGCCACGAGTATGTTGGTGAAAGTCCGATAGAAAAATAATTAATAATGAAAAAGTTTATTTTTTTATTTAAAGGCCTGAGCTCACGCCAGTCTTTCATCTTTTCCGAACGCTTCGACTCTCCGCGGCTCTTTCTTTCCCATACGCTGTCCTTTTTCGCGTCCGAAACATCAATCGTTCATTGCACAAGCAATTATCGTCGGAATTATATCATATTTGGTTTCATTTTAATCAGAAAAATGTCACGAATATGTTGGTAAAAGTTAAAAAAAAAAAAAAAATAACGAAAAATAAAGAAGTTTTGTGATTGGATTAGTAGTGGTCTTCTGGTCTCACACCGATATAGCCGACAATGTGTGGCCCACTCCTCGGGGAGGACGCTTCTCTAGTTTCGCTGTCCGCTTCTCCGTGCAACATTATATGTATCGTAGACGGATATTCTCTCCTTTTGAATGCCAGTCATTCTGGTGTGCCCAGAGTTGGGCATTATTAGATAAAAATTATTTAAATAACGATTCGAATAAAAGATACTTCATCTTTATTCGTTATTCGAAGGTTCGAATAAAAAAGGTATCCTTATTCGACGAGTATCGAATAAATAATTTTATTCGACGAGAATTTATCCGACGAATAGAGATACTTTTTTTTATTCGAAGCGGATTTATTCGAACTACGAGAAATTTTTTCATCTTTCATCTGTATCATTTATTCGAAGGCTTCAAATAAATGCTCGAATAACTTTTGCCGAGTGCCGAGCTTCAAAGACCCAGCGACAACAGACGACATACAATGTAAACGGATGGAGAATCGCGCACGTATGAAAGTTTAAACTTTCTGATTTTTTTGTTACAAACTGTGGTCGTAAAAAAAATGAAAAACCTCCAAAAAATCGGAAAAATGCAGATTTCTCAAAAATTTGAAAACATGCTATTCTACTGTTTAGTTCCTTGTTAAAGTACTATAACAGGCAGTGTCGACAATTTTTTTTAGATTTTTTGTTGTGGGACATCATCGTCAAAAAACAATAAAAACCGAATTTTTTCGACGTTTTTGCTATTAGGAGGAAAGTTACACTTGTTGGTTTTATCGCAGCTATATATTAAGTAATTTTTAGCATTATTAAATTGAAACAAGTAATTCTTTGACCTAAGAAATGTGATTTAAGAGAAAGAATAAATTGTATTTTGTGTGATATATACCAGAATGTTCGTAAAGTTTTGTAACATCGCCGGACGTGTCGAACTAAGGAGCGGATACGCTGGGGTTCTTATCCCGTCGGTGGTAAATGTTTTTTCCCATACATCATCTTTATTTTTTCAATTTCTTATATTATTTATTCATGTGATTTTAACAATATTTTTTTAATGTTTTAAAAATATTGAAGTAACATTGATTAGGCAATGAATATTTATATTATTGTGTTCGTCTACGATTTCCGCCAGATATGAAATTGCTTGTGAAAATTGGTAAGATTCCGTGAAAAGAATTTTGAAATCTACGTCTGTCATTTCCAGAAAATCAAGAAATCAATACTGTTTGAAATGGAATCTTTTTGCGGTTCCAATTGTTTTGACCATCTTAATCGGCTATGCCCTTTTAAATCTTATCACCTATACTTGCACAGTACCGAATGACAGGCTGTTGGAACTTCCAACTTCCAACTTGGTTTCACGTTAATTTTCAACATTATAAACAATTTTGCGACAACACATTTTTACGACTACACGGTACAGTGAACCGGAGTATAATATAAAGGAATATATAAAATACCGTTCTTTACAGATCACATCTAGTTATTTACATAAATCTAAATAGTTGTTATTGCATAATTATTTTCAATAAGGGTTATACAAATTCTGAATCAACATTTCACTATCAAAATATATAATAAAACATCGCAAACATTTAGCATTGTCAATATACTAAAATGCTTGATAATATCAATGTGCTGATCTTCCTGCTGTAACTCGCATCATGTCATTTTACGCCTGATTTTATTTCGAGCCGTTCGCTTCGTTGCGAGCAGCTCGCATCGTGCGAGTACTCGACTCGACTCGAAAAGCGAGTCCCGGCTCGACTGGACCCGAGCTCGGCTCGCATATGCGAGCTTGGCTGCAGGCCTAGTGCCAGGTGGGTGCTGGGATCGGTCGGTAACGGCCCCAATGTCGAGATACTCTCGTCGGTTGTGGAACTAAGAAAGTGGAACTATCACTGATCTCAAATACCAACATCGCTAAACATGCCGCGCTCGCTACCTAAATAGAACATTTGCTCGTGAATTACGGAAGAAACGTCAGTGACATAGGCAATAAATAAACGGATAATGCGTAGAATGAGAATAATTATTTTTTATTGTATAATTTCATTACACTATTATTGCCTTCTTATTTTCCATATTATTCACCATTGTAATCATTATTTTATAATCGATAGTTTATAGGTGAAATTAATTAATTTGGAACTTATTGCGATATTTATAAAATAATGATTATTCAACAAAATATATTCTGTAATAGTTATAGAATAAACAAAAAGAACAAATACAATATTCAAGTAATGACAAAATTCAATCGTTCTTATTGTGATCCGTAGTAACAAACACAGAAAATTATTTTTTTACTTATTTAACCGATAATACCACTTCTAATGCTGGACTGCAATTATTCAAGTAAAGGTAGTAACGAAATAAAAGTGTTATGTAATGAAACTAACTTTCGACGGATCTTATCCATATAAAGCTATTTGGTGGCAGTATTATTGCTATTTGTACAGGCACACAGATACACAGATTCTTATATCTTGCAATGCACGTTGTTTTTTTCTCCGTCAACCGATTTCGATGAAATTTTCAGCTTCTGTATCCCTAACATAGAGCTAGAGATAAAAGTTTTGAAAAGTGTCTGTCATTTTAAGTTTTAATTATAATTGTATTGATTGCTATTTTTTATACCTTATAGAATTGTTTCTTTACATTTAATATTCTTTATATTTTATAAGCAATAAACTTTATGTATAATCATTAATTGTATTGTTTAAATTTAACTTTCTGTGAGTAATTGTCAATACATATACATTAGTAACCACATCTATTTGTCCGCGGCGAAAACCAAGCTGTCGAACTCGAGACGGGAAGGACTCGCCGCGTCTCTTTCTTTTCATATGCTGTCCTTCTTTGCGTCCGAAACGTCCGTCGTTCATTACACAAGTAAATATCATCGGAATTTTGTCATATTTGGTACCGTTTTCCTTAGAAAAATGCCACGAGTATGTTGGTGAAAGTCCGATAGAAAAATAATTAATAATGAAAAAGTTTATTTTTTTATTTAAAGGCCTGAGCTCACGCCAGTCTTTCATCTTTTCCGAACGCTTCGACTCTCCGCGGCTCTTTCTTTCCCATACGCTGTCCTTTTTCGCGTCCGAAACATCAATCGTTCATTGCACAAGCAATTATCGTCGGAATTATATCATATTTGGTTTCATTTTAATCAGAAAAATGTCACGAATATGTTGGTAAAAGTTAAAAAAAAAAAAAAAATAACGAAAAATAAAGAAGTTTTGTGATTGGATTAGTAGTGGTCTTCTGGTCTCACACCGATATAGCCGACAATGTGTGGCCCACTCCTCGGGGAGGACGCTTCTCTAGTTTCGCTGTCCGCTTCTCCGTGCAACATTATATGTATCGTAGACGGATATTCTCTCCTTTTGAATGCCAGTCATTCTGGTGTGCCCAGAGTTGGGCATTATTAGATAAAAATTATTTAAATAACGATTCGAATAAAAGATACTTCATCTTTATTCGTTATTCGAAGGTTCGAATAAAAAAGGTATCCTTATTCGACGAGTATCGAATAAATAATTTTATTCGACGAGAATTTATCCGACGAATAGAGATACTTTTTTTTATTCGAAGCGGATTTATTCGAACTACGAGAAATTTTTTCATCTTTCATCTGTATCATTTATTCGAAGGCTTCAAATAAATGCTCGAATAACTTTTGCCGAGTGCCGAGCTTCAAAGACCCAGCGACAACAGACGACATACAATGTAAACGGATGGAGAATCGCGCACGTATGAAAGTTTAAACTTTCTGATTTTTTTGTTACAAACTGTGGTCGTAAAAAAAATGAAAAACCTCCAAAAAATCGGAAAAATGCAGATTTCTCAAAAATTTGAAAACATGCTATTCTACTGTTTAGTTCCTTGTTAAAGTACTATAACAGGCAGTGTCGTCAATTTTTTTTAGATTTTTTGTTGTGGGACATCATCGTCAAAAAACAATAAAAACCGAATTTTTTCGACGTTTTTGCTATTAGGAGGAAAGTTACACTTGTTGGTTTTATCGCAGCTATATATTAAGTAATTTTTAGCATTATTAAATTGAAACAAGTAATTCTTTGACCTAAGAAATGTGATTTAAGAGAAAGAATAAATTGTATTTTGTGTGATATATACCAGAATGTTCGTAAAGTTTTGTAACATCGCCGGACGTGTGTCGAACTAAGGAGCGGATACGCTGGGGTTCTTATCCCGTCGGTGGTAAATGTTTTTTCCCATACATCATCTTTATTTTTTCAATTTCTTATATTATTTATTCATGTGATTTTAACAATATTTTTTTAATGTTTTAAAAATATTGAAGTAACATTGATTAGGCAATGAATATTTATATTATTGTGTTCGTCTACGATTTCCGCCAGATATGAAATTGCTTGTGAAAATTGGTAAGATTCCGTGAAAAGAATTTTGAAATCTACGTCTGTCATTTCCAGAAAATCAAGAAATCAATACTGTTTGAAATGGAATCTTTTTGCGGTTCCAATTGTTTTGACCATCTTAATCGGCTATGCCCTTTTAAATCTTATCACCTATACTTGCACAGTACCGAATGACAGGCTGTTGGAACTTCCAACTTCCAACTTGGTTTCACGTTAATTTTCAACATTATAAACAATTTTGCGACAACACATTTTTACGACTACACGGTACAGTGAACCGGAGTATAATATAAAGGAATATATAAAATACCGTTCTTTACAGATCACATCTAGTTATTTACATAAATCTAAATAGTTGTTATTGCATAATTATTTTCAATAAGGGTTATACAAATTCTGAATCAACATTTCACTATCAAAATATATAATAAAACATCGCAAACATTTAGCATTGTCAATATACTAAAATGCTTGATAATATCAATGTGCTGATCTTCCTGCTGTAACTCGCATCATGTCATTTTACGCCTGATTTTATTTCGAGCCGTTCGCTTCGTTGCGAGCAGCTCGCATCGTGCGAGTACTCGACTCGACTCGAAAAGCGAGTCCCGGCTCGACTGGACCCGAGCTCGGCTCGCATATGCGAGCTTGGCTGCAGGCCTAGTGCCAGGTGGGTGCTGGGATCGGTCGGTAACGGCCCCAATGTCGAGATACTCTCGTCGGGTGTGGAACTAAGAAAGTGGAACTATCACTGATCTCAAATACCAACATCGCTAAAAATGCCGCGCTCGCTACCTAAATAGAACATTTGCTCGTGAATTACGGAAGAAACGTCAGTGACATAGGCAATAAATAAACGGACAATGCGTAGAATGAGAATAATTATTTTTTATTGTATAATTTCATTACACTATTATTGCCTTCTTATTTTCCATATTATTCACCATTGTAATCATTATTTTGTAATCGATAGTTTATAGGTGAAATTAATTAATTTGGAACTTATTGCGATATTTATAAAATAATGATTATTCAACAAAATATATTCTGTAATAGTTATAGAATAAAAAAAAAAAAGAATAAATACAATATTCAAGTAATGACAAAATTCAATCGTTCTTATTGTGATCCGTAGTAACAAACACAGAAAATTATTTTTTTTTACTTATTTAACCGATAATACCACTTCTAATGCTGGACTGCAATTATTCAAGTAAAGGTAGTAACGAAATAAAAGTGTTATGTAATGAAACTAACTTTCGACGGATCTTATCCATATAAAGCTATTTGGTGGCAGTATTATTGCTATTTGTACAGACACACAGATACACAGATTCTTATATCTTGCAATGCACGTTGTTTTTTTCTCCGTCAACCGATTTCGATGAAATTTTCAGCTTCTGTATCCCTAACATAGAGGTAGAGATAAAAGTTTTGAAAAGTGTCTGTCATTTTAAGTTTTAATTATAATTGTATTGATTGCTATTTTTTATACCTTATAGAATTGTTTCTTTACATTTAATATTCTTTATATTTTATAAGCAATAAACTTTATGTATAATCATTAATTGTATTGTTTAAATTTAACTTTCTGTGAGTAATTGTCAATACATATACATTAGTAACCACATCTATTTGTCCGCGGCGAAAACCAAGCTGTCGAACTCGAGACGGGAAGGACTCGCCGCGTCTCTTTCTTTTCATATGCTGTCCTTCTTTGCGTCCGAAACGTCCGTCGTTCATTACACAAGTAAATATCATCGGAATTTTGTCATATTTGGTACCGTTTTCCTTAGAAAAATGCCACGAGTATGTTGGTGAAAGTCCGATAGAAAAATAATTAATAATGAAAAAGTTTATTTTTTTATTTAAAGGCCTGAGCTCACGCCAGTCTTTCATCTTTTCCGAACGCTTCGACTCTCCGCGGCTCTTTCTTTCCCATACGCTGTCCTTTTTCGCGTCCGAAACATCAATCGTTCATTGCACAAGCAATTATCGTCGGAATTATATCATATTTGGTTTCATTTTAATCAGAAAAATGTCACGAATATGTTGGTAAAAGTTAAAAAAAAAAAAAAAATAACGAAAAATAAAGAAGTTTTGTGATTGGATTAGTAGTGGTCTTCTGGTCTCACACCGATATAGCCGACAATGTGTGGCCCACTCCTCGGGGAGGACGCTTCTCTAGTTTCGCTGTCCGCTTCTCCGTGCAACATTATATGTATCGTAGACGGATATTCTCTCCTTTTGAATGCCAGTCATTCTGGTGTGCCCAGAGTTGGGCATTATTAGATAAAAATTATTTAAATAACGATTCGAATAAAAGATACTTCATCTTTATTCGTTATTCGAAGGTTCGAATAAAAAAGGTATCCTTATTCGACGAGTATCGAATAAATAATTTTATTCGACGAGAATTTATCCGACGAATAGAGATACTTTTTTTTATTCGAAGCGGATTTATTCGAACTACGAGAAATTTTTTCATCTTTCATCTGTATCATTTATTCGAAGGCTTCAAATAAATGCTCGAATAACTTTTGCCGAGTGCCGAGCTTCAAAGACCCAGCGACAACAGACGACATACAATGTAAACGGATGGAGAATCGCGCACGTATGAAAGTTTAAACTTTCTGATTTTTTTGTTACAAACTGTGGTCGTAAAAAAAATGAAAAACCTCCAAAAAATCGGAAAAATGCAGATTTCTCAAAAATTTGAAAACATGCTATTCTACTGTTTAGTTCCTTGTTAAAGTACTATAACAGGCAGTGTCGACAATTTTTTTTAGATTTTTTGTTGTGGGACATCATCGTCAAAAAACAATAAAAACCGAATTTTTTCGACGTTTTTGCTATTAGGAGGAAAGTTACACTTGTTGGTTTTATCGCAGCTATATATTAAGTAATTTTTAGCATTATTAAATTGAAACAAGTAATTCTTTGACCTAAGAAATGTGATTTAAGAGAAAGAATAAATTGTATTTTGTGTGATATATACCAGAATGTTCGTAAAGTTTTGTAACATCGCCGGACGTGTCGAACTAAGGAGCGGATACGCTGGGGTTCTTATCCCGTCGGTGGTAAATGTTTTTTCCCATACATCATCTTTATTTTTTCAATTTCTTATATTATTTATTCATGTGATTTTAACAATATTTTTTTAATGTTTTAAAAATATTGAAGTAACATTGATTAGGCAATGAATATTTATATTATTGTGTTCGTCTACGATTTCCGCCAGATATGAAATTGCTTGTGAAAATTGGTAAGATTCCGTGAAAAGAATTTTGAAATCTACGTCTGTCATTTCCAGAAAATCAAGAAATCAATACTGTTTGAAATGGAATCTTTTTGCGGTTCCAATTGTTTTGACCATCTTAATCGGCTATGCCCTTTTAAATCTTATCACCTATACTTGCACAGTACCGAATGACAGGCTGTTGGAACTTCCAACTTCCAACTTGGTTTCACGTTAATTTTCAACATTATAAACAATTTTGCGACAACACATTTTTACGACTACACGGTACAGTGAACCGGAGTATAATATAAAGGAATATATAAAATACCGTTCTTTACAGATCACATCTAGTTATTTACATAAATCTAAATAGTTGTTATTGCATAATTATTTTCAATAAGGGTTATACAAATTCTGAATCAACATTTCACTATCAAAATATATAATAAAACATCGCAAACATTTAGCATTGTCAATATACTAAAATGCTTGATAATATCAATGTGCTGATCTTCCTGCTGTAACTCGCATCATGTCATTTTACGCCTGATTTTATTTCGAGCCGTTCGCTTCGTTGCGAGCAGCTCGCATCGTGCGAGTACTCGACTCGACTCGAAAAGCGAGTCCCGGCTCGACTGGACCCGAGCTCGGCTCGCATATGCGAGCTTGGCTGCAGGCCTAGTGCCAGGTGGGTGCTGGGATCGGTCGGTAACGGCCCCAATGTCGAGATACTCTCGTCGGTTGTGGAACTAAGAAAGTGGAACTATCACTGATCTCAAATACCAACATCGCTAAACATGCCGCGCTCGCTACCTAAATAGAACATTTGCTCGTGAATTACGGAAGAAACGTCAGTGACATAGGCAATAAATAAACGGATAATGCGTAGAATGAGAATAATTATTTTTTATTGTATAATTTCATTACACTATTATTGCCTTCTTATTTTCCATATTATTCACCATTGTAATCATTATTTTATAATCGATAGTTTATAGGTGAAATTAATTAATTTGGAACTTATTGCGATATTTATAAAATAATGATTATTCAACAAAATATATTCTGTAATAGTTATAGAATAAAAAAAAAAAAGAATAAATACAATATTCAAGTAATGACAAAATTCAATCGTTCTTATTGTGATCCGTAGTAACAAACACAGAAAATTATTTTTTTTTACTTATTTAACCGATAATACCACTTCTAATGCTGGACTGCAATTATTCAAGTAAAGGTAGTAACGAAATAAAAGTGTTATGTAATGAAACTAACTTTCGACGGATCTTATCCATATAAAGCTATTTGGTGGCAGTATTATTGCTATTTGTACAGACACACAGATACACAGATTCTTATATCTTGCAATGCACGTTGTTTTTTTCTCCGTCAACCGATTTCGATGAAATTTTCAGCTTCTGTATCCCTAACATAGAGGTAGAGATAAAAGTTTTGAAAAGTGTCTGTCATTTTAAGTTTTAATTATAATTGTATTGATTGCTATTTTTTATACCTTATAGAATTGTTTCTTTACATTTAATATTCTTTATATTTTATCAGCAATAAACTTTATGTATAATCATTAATTGTATTGTTAAATTTAACTTTCTGTGAGTAATTGTCAATACATATACATTAGTAACCACATCTATTTGTCCGCGGCGAAAACCAAGCTGTCGAACTCGAGACGGGAAGGACTCGCCGCGTCTCTTTCTTTTCATATGCTGTCCTTCTTTGCGTCCGAAACTTCCGTCGTTCATTACACAAGTAAATATCATCGGAATTTTGTCATATTTGGTACCGTTTTCCTTAGAAAAATGCCACGAGTATGTTGGTGAAAGTCCGATAGAAAAATAATTAATAATGAAAAAGTTTATTTTTTTATTTAAAGGCCTGAGCTCACGCCAGTCTTTCATCTTTTCCGAACGCTTCGACTCTCCGCGGCTCTTTCTTTCCCATACGCTGTCCTTTTTCGCGTCCGAAACATCAATCGTTCATTGCACAAGCAATTATCGTCGGAATTATATCATATTTGGTTTCATTTTAATCAGAAAAATGTCACGAATATGTTGGTAAAAGTTAAAAAAAAAAAAAAAATAACGAAAAATAAAGAAGTTTTGTGATTGGATTAGTAGTGGTCTTCTGGTCTCACACCGATATAGCCGACAATGTGTGGCCCACTCCTCGGGGAGGACGCTTCTCTAGTTTCGCTGTCCGCTTCTCCGTGCAACATTATATGTATCGTAGACGGATATTCTCTCCTTTTGAATGCCAGTCATTCTGGTGTGCCCAGAGTTGGGCATTATTAGATAAAAATTATTTAAATAACGATTCGAATAAAAGATACTTCATCTTTATTCGTTATTCGAAGGTTCGAATAAAAAAGGTATCCTTATTCGACGAGTATCGAATAAATAATTTTATTCGACGAGAATTTATCCGACGAATAAAGATACTTTTTTTTATTCGAAGCGGATTTATTCGAACTACGAGAAATTTTTTCATCTTTCATCTGTATCATTTATTCGAAGGCTTCAAATAAATGCTCGAATAACTTTTGCCGAGTGCCGAGCTTCAAAGACCCAGCGACGACAGACGACATACAATGTAAACGGGTGGAGAATCGCGCACGAATGAAAGTTTAAACTTTTAGATTGTGCAATATATCCTCATGAAATTGTGACGAGCGAATGGAGGGGATTTTCCTGATGAAAATGAGATCAAATTCGGGTGTAATCGACCAAGTTTCACTGATACGTAATGTTACGATAAAAATTACAATCTCATTAAAGACAGTCCAAATGATGTCGTGTTTAGACTCATTTTGATCGGGATGAGCTCTACAACTCATTCGTATTAACAATATTGTTCTGATTAAAAACATAAAAGCATAAATTGCCAATAATGTTGGATTCTCCATCTGCTTACATTGTAGGCTGTTGGTCGGTCTTTATAAAAAAATCTTTATTCGTCGAATAAATTCATTACGTGCGGAATAGAGATAACATAATTATTTTTATTTGACGCGTAACAAATCATTTTTTATCTTTTATTCGCTGTTTGAAATGTCTATTTCAATAAAAATTTGCCCATCTTTGCTTCTACAATTATATTATTTTATATTATATTAATTCATCCACGTGATTCTCTCTCAAACTCTATACTATTCGGAATAGTACGTTAAATAAACGCTACTCTGGTTTTCAACATATTTCTGTTCCCACAGATCGATTCTTGGAACAATTATCTATAAAAAAAAAAGTGTAAGGAAATAATGCTTGTTCATGAAATATTTTTAAATTACAAATTAAGGTATCTCATATGGAAGTAGAAATTGATTTTCCTAAAATTATGCTTTAATAATTTCTTACGTAAAATATTTTGACGAATTTTTCGTCCTTGATATTAGTTTTACTTTTAATATTTTAGATCTTAAAAAGCAACACTAAAAAAAAATATCTTTTTAATTTGAATACGTTTGTCGGAGAATGTAACATTTGATAATCGATATGGGTCCGTGATGATTCACCTTCTCAGCGACGAGAAGTTCCTTAGTGGTCTTCTGCACCGACGAGATACCGTCGTTGGCCTTCTGTTTCTT
Source organism: Halictus rubicundus (assembly GCF_050948215.1). Taxonomy (NCBI): domain Eukaryota; kingdom Metazoa; phylum Arthropoda; class Insecta; order Hymenoptera; family Halictidae; genus Halictus; species Halictus rubicundus. The sequence goes on along the minus strand of NW_027488855.1, from coordinate 144,152 downwards.
ACTCCAGCCAAAATCTATCCTAGAGAGCGGTAGACAACACCGTATTTTTCGAGCGACACATTCTCCCGTAAGGCTGTCAGTCTTTATATATATCTGGTCGGTGGATCAGTGCACCCACGAGATATATATATATATATATAAAGACTGCCAGCCCCCGTGTTAAACTGCGAGTCTCAAAGTGGGTGCCAGGTGGGTGCTGGGAGCGGTCGGTAACGGCCCTAATGTCGAGATACTCTCGTCGGTTGTGGAACTAAAAGAACATTTGCTCGTGAATTATGGAAAAAACGTCAGTGACAGAGGCAATAAATAAACGTATAATGCGTAGAATGAAAATAATTATCTTTTATTGTATAATTTCATTACACTCTTATTGCCTTCTTATTTTCCATATTGTTCACCATTGTAATCATTATTTTATAATCGATAATTTATAGGTGTAATTAATTAATTTGGAACTTCTTGCGATATTTATAAAATAATGATTATTCAACAAAATATATTCTGTAATAGTTATAGAATAAAAAAAAAGAATAAATACAATATTCAAGTAATGTGGCGGACCCCTTGGAGAAGGGTTGATCGGACCCAGGTAGGAGCGTCGTCTGCGGGCTGGGACCTTGGACGCACTTGGTCGCCAGGCCCAAGCTCTTCCCGAGCGCACACTTAGTCGCCGGAAGTCTGTTCCTACCTGGGGTGCACATTTGGCGACCAGGTTCGGGGTTTTTCCTTGGCGTGCACATTTGGCCGCCAACCCTTGACTTTCGCCAGGACACGGATGTTCGGTGCAAGGACACGAACTTTCTCCAAGTGGCACGTACAGGAAGCGACATCCCCACTCCAGAAGTTTTCTTGTTCGAAGGAAATTCCTGGAGGATATAAGCGCGGATTCTGACGGATGACAGGGTCAGTCAGTCAGTCAGTCAGTTCAAGTCAGTCAGTCGTTGTGAGAAGTCGTCATTCGCCGTCAGTTGTTCGTATAGTCGTTTATCCGTAGTTCTTGTTTCATTGTTATTTCATTTTCTTTGTTCCTTGTTACGTCGTTGAGTTTTTGTTGCTTATTTAATAAATGGTTATTGTTATATTGGGTGAATCCTTTACTGAACACCCAAACCACAACACATACCAAAAGGAAATAAAAATTTTTTTATCTTTTATTCGTTACTCGAAATTTTTATTTAGATAAATATTTTGCCCAACTCTGGTTGAGCTTAGCTCGGCTCGATTGTGCGAGTCGAGTCGAGTACTCGCACGATGCGAGCTATCCGCACCGATGCGAGCTGCTCGAAATAAAATCAGGCGTAAAATGACATGATGCGAGTTACAGCGGGAAGATCAGCACATCGATATTATCAAGCATTTTAGTATATTGACAATGCTAAATGTTTGCGATGTTTTATTATATATTTTGATAGTGAAATGTTGATTCAGAATTTCTATAACCCTTATTGAAAATAATTATGCAATAACAACTATTTCCTAGATTTATGTAAATAACTAGCTGTGTGATCTGTAAAGAACGGTATTTTATATATTCCTTTATATTATACTCCGGGGTTCAGTGTACAGTCGTAAAAATGTGTTGTTGCAAAATTGTTTATAATGTTAAAAATTAACGTTAAGCTTCGTTAAATAGTTTTTGAAAGGAATGGGTATATAAACAATATTGTATAATATTGATGTGTATTTATACGAGGTCGCCGCCGCGTCTACAATGTGTATGCTGGCGGTTCGTCGGCGTGCTCTTTGGACAGGCCGCCACACTGGTACTCGCACCAAAGGTCAAAAGACTGAATTCTGGTAAGCTGAGAAAAACTGTTTGACAGAATCTGAGCTAACTAACCTGAGAATAGATTGTCTTAGACTTTTATATTTTTCGATAATGAATAACTAAGCTAGTGGCTCGATGGGGAGGGAGGAAGAGCAAAACGCATACGCGTGCCGGTAGATTAAATACTCAGAGCGGGTGACCTAAGTGGGCGAGTGCAGGCGAGAGCCGGTCATAAACCTTAGCTCGCTGATGAGAGCCCTACTGTCCCATTGTACGGAAGTACACTTTTTAGAAGAAATGGCCGAGATAACGAACCAAAAAGGCAGTAAACCATTTTCACACTGCACAATTATAAACATGGAGATAGCGCAGGTTGCTTAGCGAGAAACGTGCGGCCGCTTCTCGTTATACATTATGCAGTCAGTCTCATAATTGATGGCAGACACTTTAAATCAGAATAACTTTTTTTATAAATCGACCAAACGACTTCAGCTGTTCTGCCAAGCTAGATAGATTAATTTACTAGATGACATGTAATGAAAACGCAGGAAAAATTGCGTTATATAATTGCGTTAATTGTCGAGCTAGGAAGTAGATTTAACTTTGCTGCCACTACGAATTATTTGGTAGTTAGCATGATTTTGGACCATCGTATAAAAGATCGACTGTTATCCATGGAGAAGAGCCAACAATTGCAAATTGAAAAAAGATTTAGATTAAAATATTAACTAAACAGAAAGTATGACGAGTGTTGAACGTAGACATCAGATCCTTTTAAAAGGGCCTAGCCGATTTATGGTCAAAACTGCCCTTAGAGGAAAAACCCCTCTTTTTTTTTTTTTTTTTTTTTTTTATCGTGAGGAAATGTTTTATACATACCCCGACTCCCTGGGGGAAGCCGGGGTTATGTGGGATTCTCCCCGGGGGCGAGCCCCCGGAGACTACCCACTAAAACCTCACGCCCACCTAAGCTACACGGGAGGTGCCTGGATCACGCGAGTACTCAACAGGACACCCCCCAGCTATCATCATACCCCGGGGGAGGGGTTAACCTCCCCCACTGCCTACGCTATAAGACCCCGGGCGGAGGGACCCGCCCGGTGTCGCCATCCCTGGAGCCTTCGGATTGGGCTTCCCGAGCCCCAGCTCGGTCCACCCACAGCTCCCGGAGTCCTCGTGCCCCGCTCGGGGCCGGTGTCCCGAAGGAACCAGCCCCGGCCAGAGCAAGAGGACGCCGCCAGAGGAAAAACCCCTCTGAGTAAAATTTCAACCCCCTATCTTGCCCATGAGGTTAGTTACAGGGTAAATTAGATTTCGCGCTTCTCCGCGTATTTCCCGCACTCTGATGCTTTCTAAAATTCTGAAAAAAATGTGACATATTTTGGATTCTAAGGCTGATTTTTGATAATTTTTTCAGATTTTTTTGTTACAAACTGTGGTCGTAAAAAAAAATGAAAAACCTCCAAAAAATCGGAAAAATGCAGATTTCTCAAAAATTTGAAAACATGCTATTCTACTGTTTAGTTCCTTGTTAAAGTACTATAACAGGCAGTGTCGTCAATTTTTTTTAGATTTTTTGTTGTGGGACATCATCGTCAAAAAACAATAAAAACCGAATTTTTTCGACGTTTTTGCTATTAGGAGGAAAGTTACACTTGTTGGTTTTATCGCAGCTATATATTAAGTAATTTTTAGCATTATTAAATTGAAACAAGTAATTCTTTGACCTAAGAAATGTGATTTAAGAGAAAGAATAAATTGTATTTTGTGTGATATATACCAGAATGTTCGTAAAGTTTTGTAACATCGCCGGACGTGTCGAACTAAGGAGCGGATACGCTGGGGTTCTTATCCCGTCGGTGGTAAATGTTTTTTCCCATACATCATCTTTATTTTTTCAATTTCTTATATTATTTATTCATGTGATTTTAACAATATTTTTTTAATGTTTTAAAAATATTGAAGTAACATTGATTAGGCAATGAATATTTATATTATTGTGTTCGTCTACGATTTCCGCCAGATATGAAATTGCTTGTGAAAATTGGTAAGATTCCGTGAAAAGAATTTTGAAATCTACGTCTGTCATTTCCAGAAAATCAAGAAATCAATACTGTTTGAAATGGAATCTTTTTGCGGTTCCAATTGTTTTGACCATCTTAATCGGCTATGCCCTTTTAAATCTTATCACCTATACTTGCACAGTACCGAATGACAGGCTGTTGGAACTTCCAACTTCCAACTTGGTTTCACGTTAATTTTCAACATTATAAACAATTTTGCGACAACACATTTTTACGACTACACGGTACAGTGAACCGGAGTATAATATAAAGGAATATATAAAATACCGTTCTTTACAGATCACATCTAGTTATTTACATAAATCTAAATAGTTGTTATTGCATAATTATTTTCAATAAGGGTTATACAAATTCTGAATCAACATTTCACTATCAAAATATATAATAAAACATCGCAAACATTTAGCATTGTCAATATACTAAAATGCTTGATAATATCAATGTGCTGATCTTCCTGCTGTAACTCGCATCATGTCATTTTACGCCTGATTTTATTTCGAGCCGTTCGCTTCGTTGCGAGCAGCTCGCATCGTGCGAGTACTCGACTCGACTCGAAAAGCGAGTCCCGGCTCGACTGGACCCGAGCTCGGCTCGCATATGCGAGCTTGGCTGCAGGCCTAGTGCCAGGTGGGTGCTGGGATCGGTCGGTAACGGCCCCAATGTCGAGATACTCTCGTCGGGTGTGGAACTAAGAAAGTGGAACTATCACTGATCTCAAATACCAACATCGCTAAAAATGCCGCGCTCGCTACCTAAATAGAACATTTGCTCGTGAATTACGGAAGAAACGTCAGTGACATAGGCAATAAATAAACGGACAATGCGTAGAATGAGAATAATTATTTTTTATTGTATAATTTCATTACACTATTATTGCCTTCTTATTTTCCATATTATTCACCATTGTAATCATTATTTTGTAATCGATAGTTTATAGGTGAAATTAATTAATTTGGAACTTATTGCGATATTTATAAAATAATGATTATTCAACAAAATATATTCTGTAATAGTTATAGAATAAAAAAAAAAAAGAATAAATACAATATTCAAGTAATGACAAAATTCAATCGTTCTTATTGTGATCCGTAGTAACAAACACAGAAAATTATTTTTTTTTACTTATTTAACCGATAATACCACTTCTAATGCTGGACTGCAATTATTCAAGTAAAGGTAGTAACGAAATAAAAGTGTTATGTAATGAAACTAACTTTCGACGGATCTTATCCATATAAAGCTATTTGGTGGCAGTATTATTGCTATTTGTACAGACACACAGATACACAGATTCTTATATCTTGCAATGCACGTTGTTTTTTTCTCCGTCAACCGATTTCGATGAAATTTTCAGCTTCTGTATCCCTAACATAGAGGTAGAGATAAAAGTTTTGAAAAGTGTCTGTCATTTTAAGTTTTAATTATAATTGTATTGATTGCTATTTTTTATACCTTATAGAATTGTTTCTTTACATTTAATATTCTTTATATTTTATAAGCAATAAACTTTATGTATAATCATTAATTGTATTGTTTAAATTTAACTTTCTGTGAGTAATTGTCAATACATATACATTAGTAACCACATCTATTTGTCCGCGGCGAAAACCAAGCTGTCGAACTCGAGACGGGAAGGACTCGCCGCGTCTCTTTCTTTTCATATGCTGTCCTTCTTTGCGTCCGAAACGTCCGTCGTTCATTACACAAGTAAATATCATCGGAATTTTGTCATATTTGGTACCGTTTTCCTTAGAAAAATGCCACGAGTATGTTGGTGAAAGTCCGATAGAAAAATAATTAATAATGAAAAAGTTTATTTTTTTATTTAAAGGCCTGAGCTCACGCCAGTCTTTCATCTTTTCCGAACGCTTCGACTCTCCGCGGCTCTTTCTTTCCCATACGCTGTCCTTTTTCGCGTCCGAAACATCAATCGTTCATTGCACAAGCAATTATCGTCGGAATTATATCATATTTGGTTTCATTTTAATCAGAAAAATGTCACGAATATGTTGGTAAAAGTTAAAAAAAAAAAAAAAATAACGAAAAATAAAGAAGTTTTGTGATTGGATTAGTAGTGGTCTTCTGGTCTCACACCGATATAGCCGACAATGTGTGGCCCACTCCTCGGGGAGGACGCTTCTCTAGTTTCGCTGTCCGCTTCTCCGTGCAACATTATATGTATCGTAGACGGATATTCTCTCCTTTTGAATGCCAGTCATTCTGGTGTGCCCAGAGTTGGGCATTATTAGATAAAAATTATTTAAATAACGATTCGAATAAAAGATACTTCATCTTTATTCGTTATTCGAAGGTTCGAATAAAAAAGGTATCCTTATTCGACGAGTATCGAATAAATAATTTTATTCGACGAGAATTTATCCGACGAATAGAGATACTTTTTTTTATTCGAAGCGGATTTATTCGAACTACGAGAAATTTTTTCATCTTTCATCTGTATCATTTATTCGAAGGCTTCAAATAAATGCTCGAATAACTTTTGCCGAGTGCCGAGCTTCAAAGACCCAGCGACAACAGACGACATACAATGTAAACGGATGGAGAATCGCGCACGTATGAAAGTTTAAACTTTCTGATTTTTTTGTTACAAACTGTGGTCGTAAAAAAAATGAAAAACCTCCAAAAAATCGGAAAAATGCAGATTTCTCAAAAATTTGAAAACATGCTATTCTACTGTTTAGTTCCTTGTTAAAGTACTATAACAGGCAGTGTCGACAATTTTTTTTAGATTTTTTGTTGTGGGACATCATCGTCAAAAAACAATAAAAACCGAATTTTTTCGACGTTTTTGCTATTAGGAGGAAAGTTACACTTGTTGGTTTTATCGCAGCTATATATTAAGTAATTTTTAGCATTATTAAATTGAAACAAGTAATTCTTTGACCTAAGAAATGTGATTTAAGAGAAAGAATAAATTGTATTTTGTGTGATATATACCAGAATGTTCGTAAAGTTTTGTAACATCGCCGGACGTGTCGAACTAAGGAGCGGATACGCTGGGGTTCTTATCCCGTCGGTGGTAAATGTTTTTTCCCATACATCATCTTTATTTTTTCAATTTCTTATATTATTTATTCATGTGATTTTAACAATATTTTTTTAATGTTTTAAAAATATTGAAGTAACATTGATTAGGCAATGAATATTTATATTATTGTGTTCGTCTACGATTTCCGCCAGATATGAAATTGCTTGTGAAAATTGGTAAGATTCCGTGAAAAGAATTTTGAAATCTACGTCTGTCATTTCCAGAAAATCAAGAAATCAATACTGTTTGAAATGGAATCTTTTTGCGGTTCCAATTGTTTTGACCATCTTAATCGGCTATGCCCTTTTAAATCTTATCACCTATACTTGCACAGTACCGAATGACAGGCTGTTGGAACTTCCAACTTCCAACTTGGTTTCACGTTAATTTTCAACATTATAAACAATTTTGCGACAACACATTTTTACGACTACACGGTACAGTGAACCGGAGTATAATATAAAGGAATATATAAAATACCGTTCTTTACAGATCACATCTAGTTATTTACATAAATCTAAATAGTTGTTATTGCATAATTATTTTCAATAAGGGTTATACAAATTCTGAATCAACATTTCACTATCAAAATATATAATAAAACATCGCAAACATTTAGCATTGTCAATATACTAAAATGCTTGATAATATCAATGTGCTGATCTTCCTGCTGTAACTCGCATCATGTCATTTTACGCCTGATTTTATTTCGAGCCGTTCGCTTCGTTGCGAGCAGCTCGCATCGTGCGAGTACTCGACTCGACTCGAAAAGCGAGTCCCGGCTCGACTGGACCCGAGCTCGGCTCGCATATGCGAGCTTGGCTGCAGGCCTAGTGCCAGGTGGGTGCTGGGATCGGTCGGTAACGGCCCCAATGTCGAGATACTCTCGTCGGTTGTGGAACTAAGAAAGTGGAACTATCACTGATCTCAAATACCAACATCGCTAAACATGCCGCGCTCGCTACCTAAATAGAACATTTGCTCGTGAATTACGGAAGAAACGTCAGTGACATAGGCAATAAATAAACGGATAATGCGTAGAATGAGAATAATTATTTTTTATTGTATAATTTCATTACACTATTATTGCCTTCTTATTTTCCATATTATTCACCATTGTAATCATTATTTTATAATCGATAGTTTATAGGTGAAATTAATTAATTTGGAACTTATTGCGATATTTATAAAATAATGATTATTCAACAAAATATATTCTGTAATAGTTATAGAATAAAAAAAAAAAAGAATAAATACAATATTCAAGTAATGACAAAATTCAATCGTTCTTATTGTGATCCGTAGTAACAAACACAGAAAATTATTTTTTTTTACTTATTTAACCGATAATACCACTTCTAATGCTGGACTGCAATTATTCAAGTAAAGGTAGTAACGAAATAAAAGTGTTATGTAATGAAACTAACTTTCGACGGATCTTATCCATATAAAGCTATTTGGTGGCAGTATTATTGCTATTTGTACAGACACACAGATACACAGATTCTTATATCTTGCAATGCACGTTGTTTTTTTCTCCGTCAACCGATTTCGATGAAATTTTCAGCTTCTGTATCCCTAACATAGAGGTAGAGATAAAAGTTTTGAAAAGTGTCTGTCATTTTAAGTTTTAATTATAATTGTATTGATTGCTATTTTTTATACCTTATAGAATTGTTTCTTTACATTTAATATTCTTTATATTTTATCAGCAATAAACTTTATGTATAATCATTAATTGTATTGTTAAATTTAACTTTCTGTGAGTAATTGTCAATACATATACATTAGTAACCACATCTATTTGTCCGCGGCGAAAACCAAGCTGTCGAACTCGAGACGGGAAGGACTCGCCGCGTCTCTTTCTTTTCATATGCTGTCCTTCTTTGCGTCCGAAACTTCCGTCGTTCATTACACAAGTAAATATCATCGGAATTTTGTCATATTTGGTACCGTTTTCCTTAGAAAAATGCCACGAGTATGTTGGTGAAAGTCCGATAGAAAAATAATTAATAATGAAAAAGTTTATTTTTTTATTTAAAGGCCTGAGCTCACGCCAGTCTTTCATCTTTTCCGAACGCTTCGACTCTCCGCGGCTCTTTCTTTCCCATACGCTGTCCTTTTTCGCGTCCGAAACATCAATCGTTCATTGCACAAGCAATTATCGTCGGAATTATATCATATTTGGTTTCATTTTAATCAGAAAAATGTCACGAATATGTTGGTAAAAGTTAAAAAAAAAAAAAAAATAACGAAAAATAAAGAAGTTTTGTGATTGGATTAGTAGTGGTCTTCTGGTCTCACACCGATATAGCCGACAATGTGTGGCCCACTCCTCGGGGAGGACGCTTCTCTAGTTTCGCTGTCCGCTTCTCCGTGCAACATTATATGTATCGTAGACGGATATTCTCTCCTTTTGAATGCCAGTCATTCTGGTGTGCCCAGAGTTGGGCATTATTAGATAAAAATTATTTAAATAACGATTCGAATAAAAGATACTTCATCTTTATTCGTTATTCGAAGGTTCGAATAAAAAAGGTATCCTTATTCGACGAGTATCGAATAAATAATTTTATTCGACGAGAATTTATCCGACGAATAAAGATACTTTTTTTTATTCGAAGCGGATTTATTCGAACTACGAGAAATTTTTTCATCTTTCATCTGTATCATTTATTCGAAGGCTTCAAATAAATGCTCGAATAACTTTTGCCGAGTGCCGAGCTTCAAAGACCCAGCGACGACAGACGACATACAATGTAAACGGGTGGAGAATCGCGCACGAATGAAAGTTTAAACTTTTAGATTGTGCAATATATCCTCATGAAATTGTGACGAGCGAATGGAGGGGATTTTCCTGATGAAAATGAGATCAAATTCGGGTGTAATCGACCAAGTTTCACTGATACGTAATGTTACGATAAAAATTACAATCTCATTAAAGACAGTCCAAATGATGTCGTGTTTAGACTCATTTTGATCGGGATGAGCTCTACAACTCATTCGTATTAACAATATTGTTCTGATTAAAAACATAAAAGCATAAATTGCCAATAATGTTGGATTCTCCATCTGCTTACATTGTAGGCTGTTGGTCGGTCTTTATAAAAAAATCTTTATTCGTCGAATAAATTCATTACGTGCGGAATAGAGATAACATAATTATTTTTATTTGACGCGTAACAAATCATTTTTTATCTTTTATTCGCTGTTTGAAATGTCTATTTCAATAAAAATTTGCCCATCTTTGCTTCTACAATTATATTATTTTATATTATATTAATTCATCCACGTGATTCTCTCTCAAACTCTATACTATTCGGAATAGTACGTTAAATAAACGCTACTCTGGTTTTCAACATATTTCTGTTCCCACAGATCGATTCTTGGAACAATTATCTATAAAAAAAAAAGTGTAAGGAAATAATGCTTGTTCATGAAATATTTTTAAATTACAAATTAAGGTATCTCATATGGAAGTAGAAATTGATTTTCCTAAAATTATGCTTTAATAATTTCTTACGTAAAATATTTTGACGAATTTTTCGTCCTTGATATTAGTTTTACTTTTAATATTTTAGATCTTAAAAAGCAACACTAAAAAAAAATATCTTTTTAATTTGAATACGTTTGTCGGAGAATGTAACATTTGATAATCGATATGGGTCCGTGATGATTCACCTTCTCAGCGACGAGAAGTTCCTTAGTGGTCTTCTGCACCGACGAGATACCGTCGTTGGCCTTCTGTTTCTTACTCCAGCCAAAATCTATCCTAGAGAGCGGTAGACAACACCGTATTTTTCGAGCGACACATTCTCCCGTAAGGCTGTCAGTCTTTATATATATCTGGTCGGTGGATCAGTGCACCCACGAGATATATATATATATATATATATATATATAAAGACTGCCAGCCCCCGTGTTAAACTGCGAGTCTCAAAGTGGGTGCCAGGTGGGTGCTGGGAGCGGTCGGTAACGGCCCTAATGTCGAGATACTCTCGTCGGTTGTGGAACTAAAAGAACATTTGCTCGTGAATTATGGAAAAAACGTCAGTGACAGAGGCAATAAATAAACGTATAATGCGTAGAATGAAAATAATTATCTTTTATTGTATAATTTCATTACACTCTTATTGCCTTCTTATTTTCCATATTGTTCACCATTGTAATCATTATTTTATAATCGATAATTTATAGGTGTAATTAATTAATTTGGAACTTCTTGCGATATTTATAAAATAATGATTATTCAACAAAATATATTCTGTAATAGTTATAGAATAAAAAAAAAGAATAAATACAATATTCAAGTAATGTGGCGGACCCCTTGGAGAAGGGTTGATCGGACCCAGGTAGGAGCGTCGTCTGCGGGCTGGGACCTTGGACGCACTTGGTCGCCAGGCCCAAGCTCTTCCCGAGCGCACACTTAGTCGCCGGAAGTCTGTTCCTACCTGGGGTGCACATTTGGCGACCAGGTTCGGGGTTTTTCCTTGGCGTGCACATTTGGCCGCCAACCCTTGACTTTCGCCAGGACACGGATGTTCGGTGCAAGGACACGAACTTTCTCCAAGTGGCACGTACAGGAAGCGACATCCCCACTCCAGAAGTTTTCTTGTTCGAAGGAAATTCCTGGAGGATATAAGCGCGGATTCTGACGGATGACAGGGTCAGTCAGTCAGTCAGTCAGTTCAAGTCAGTCAGTCGTTGTGAGAAGTCGTCATTCGCCGTCAGTTGTTCGTATAGTCGTTTATCCGTAGTTCTTGTTTCATTGTTATTTCATTTTCTTTGTTCCTTGTTACGTCGTTGAGTTTTTGTTGCTTATTTAATAAATGGTTATTGTTATATTGGGTGAATCCTTTACTGAACACCCAAACCACAACACATACCAAAAGGAAATAAAAATTTTTTTATCTTTTATTCGTTACTCGAAATTTTTATTTAGATAAATATTTTGCCCAACTCTGGTTGAGCTTAGCTCGGCTCGATTGTGCGAGTCGAGTCGAGTACTCGCACGATGCGAGCTATCCGCACCGATGCGAGCTGCTCGAAATAAAATCAGGCGTAAAATGACATGATGCGAGTTACAGCGGGAAGATCAGCACATCGATATTATCAAGCATTTTAGTATATTGACAATGCTAAATGTTTGCGATGTTTTATTATATATTTTGATAGTGAAATGTTGATTCAGAATTTCTATAACCCTTATTGAAAATAATTATGCAATAACAACTATTTCCTAGATTTATGTAAATAACTAGCTGTGTGATCTGTAAAGAACGGTATTTTATATATTCCTTTATATTATACTCCGGGGTTCAGTGTACAGTCGTAAAAATGTGTTGTTGCAAAATTGTTTATAATGTTAAAAATTAACGTTAAGCTTCGTTAAATAGTTTTTGAAAGGAATGGGTATATAAACAATATTGTATAATATTGATGTGTATTTATACGAGGTCGCCGCCGCGTCTACAATGTGTATGCTGGCGGTTCGTCGGCGTGCTCTTTGGACAGGCCGCCACACTGGTACTCGCACCAAAGGTCAAAAGACTGAATTCTGGTAAGCTGAGAAAAACTGTTTGACAGAATCTGAGCTAACTAACCTGAGAATAGATTGTCTTAGACTTTTATATTTTTCGATAATGAATAACTAAGCTAGTGGCTCGATGGGGAGGGAGGAAGAGCAAAACGCATACGCGTGCCGGTAGATTAAATACTCAGAGCGGGTGACCTAAGTGGGCGAGTGCAGGCGAGAGCCGGTCATAAACCTTAGCTCGCTGATGAGAGCCCTACTGTCCCATTGTACGGAAGTACACTTTTTAGAAGAAATGGCCGAGATAACGAACCAAAAAGGCAGTAAACCATTTTCACACTGCACAATTATAAACATGGAGATAGCGCAGGTTGCTTAGCGAGAAACGTGCGGCCGCTTCTCGTTATACATTATGCAGTCAGTCTCATAATTGATGGCAGACACTTTAAATCAGAATAACTTTTTTTATAAATCGACCAAACGACTTCAGCTGTTCTGCCAAGCTAGATAGATTAATTTACTAGATGACATGTAATGAAAACGCAGGAAAAATTGCGTTATATAATTGCGTTAATTGTCGAGCTAGGAAGTAGATTTAACTTTGCTGCCACTACGAATTATTTGGTAGTTAGCATGATTTTGGACCATCGTATAAAAGATCGACTGTTATCCATGGAGAAGAGCCAACAATTGCAAATTGAAAAAAGATTTAGATTAAAATATTAACTAAACAGAAAGTATGACGAGTGTTGAACGTAGACATCAGATCCTTTTAAAAGGGCCTAGCCGATTTATGGTCAAAACTGCCCTTAGAGGAAAAACCCCTCTTTTTTTTTTTTTTTTTTTTTTTTATCGTGAGGAAATGTTTTATACATACCCCGACTCCCTGGGGGAAGCCGGGGTTATGTGGGATTCTCCCCGGGGGCGAGCCCCCGGAGACTACCCACTAAAACCTCACGCCCACCTAAGCTACACGGGAGGTGCCTGGATCACGCGAGTACTCAACAGGACACCCCCCAGCTATCATCATACCCCGGGGGAGGGGTTAACCTCCCCCACTGCCTACGCTATAAGACCCCGGGCGGAGGGACCCGCCCGGTGTCGCCATCCCTGGAGCCTTCGGATTGGGCTTCCCGAGCCCCAGCTCGGTCCACCCACAGCTCCCGGAGTCCTCGTGCCCCGCTCGGGGCCGGTGTCCCGAAGGAACCAGCCCCGGCCAGAGCAAGAGGACGCCGCCAGAGGAAAAACCCCTCTGAGTAAAATTTCAACCCCCTATCTTGCCCATGAGGTTAGTTACAGGGTAAATTAGATTTCGCGCTTCTCCGCGTATTTCCCGCACTCTGATGCTTTCTAAAATTCTGAAAAAAATGTGACATATTTTGGATTCTAAGGCTGATTTTTGATAATTTTTTCAGATTTTTTTGTTACAAACTGTGGTCGTAAAAAAAAATGAAAAACCTCCAAAAAATCGGAAAAATGCAGATTTCTCAAAAATTTGAAAACATGCTATTCTACTGTTTAGTTCCTTGTTAAAGTACTATAACAGGCAGTGTCGTCAATTTTTTTTAGATTTTTTGTTGTGGGACATCATCGTCAAAAAACAATAAAAACCGAATTTTTTCGACGTTTTTGCTATTAGGAGGAAAGTTACACTTGTTGGTTTTATCGCAGCTATATATTAAGTAATTTTTAGCATTATTAAATTGAAACAAGTAATTCTTTGACCTAAGAAATGTGATTTAAGAGAAAGAATAAATTGTATTTTGTGTGATATATACCAGAATGTTCGTAAAGTTTTGTAACATCGCCGGACGTGTCGAACTAAGGAGCGGATACGCTGGGGTTCTTATCCCGTCGGTGGTAAATGTTTTTTCCCATACATCATCTTTATTTTTTCAATTTCTTATATTATTTATTCATGTGATTTTAACAATATTTTTTTAATGTTTTAAAAATATTGAAGTAACATTGATTAGGCAATGAATATTTATATTATTGTGTTCGTCTACGATTTCCGCCAGATATGAAATTGCTTGTGAAAATTGGTAAGATTCCGTGAAAAGAATTTTGAAATCTACGTCTGTCATTTCCAGAAAATCAAGAAATCAATACTGTTTGAAATGGAATCTTTTTGCGGTTCCAATTGTTTTGACCATCTTAATCGGCTATGCCCTTTTAAATCTTATCACCTATACTTGCACAGTACCGAATGACAGGCTGTTGGAACTTCCAACTTCCAACTTGGTTTCACGTTAATTTTCAACATTATAAACAATTTTGCGACAACACATTTTTACGACTACACGGTACAGTGAACCGGAGTATAATATAAAGGAATATATAAAATACCGTTCTTTACAGATCACATCTAGTTATTTACATAAATCTAAATAGTTGTTATTGCATAATTATTTTCAATAAGGGTTATACAAATTCTGAATCAACATTTCACTATCAAAATATATAATAAAACATCGCAAACATTTAGCATTGTCAATATACTAAAATGCTTGATAATATCAATGTGCTGATCTTCCTGCTGTAACTCGCATCATGTCATTTTACGCCTGATTTTATTTCGAGCCGTTCGCTTCGTTGCGAGCAGCTCGCATCGTGCGAGTACTCGACTCGACTCGAAAAGCGAGTCCCGGCTCGACTGGACCCGAGCTCGGCTCGCATATGCGAGCTTGGCTGCAGGCCTAGTGCCAGGTGGGTGCTGGGATCGGTCGGTAACGGCCCCAATGTCGAGATACTCTCGTCGGGTGTGGAACTAAGAAAGTGGAACTATCACTGATCTCAAATACCAACATCGCTAAAAATGCCGCGCTCGCTACCTAAATAGAACATTTGCTCGTGAATTACGGAAGAAACGTCAGTGACATAGGCAATAAATAAACGGACAATGCGTAGAATGAGAATAATTATTTTTTATTGTATAATTTCATTACACTATTATTGCCTTCTTATTTTCCATATTATTCACCATTGTAATCATTATTTTGTAATCGATAGTTTATAGGTGAAATTAATTAATTTGGAACTTATTGCGATATTTATAAAATAATGATTATTCAACAAAATATATTCTGTAATAGTTATAGAATAAAAAAAAAAAAGAATAAATACAATATTCAAGTAATGACAAAATTCAATCGTTCTTATTGTGATCCGTAGTAACAAACACAGAAAATTATTTTTTTTTACTTATTTAACCGATAATACCACTTCTAATGCTGGACTGCAATTATTCAAGTAAAGGTAGTAACGAAATAAAAGTGTTATGTAATGAAACTAACTTTCGACGGATCTTATCCATATAAAGCTATTTGGTGGCAGTATTATTGCTATTTGTACAGACACACAGATACACAGATTCTTATATCTTGCAATGCACGTTGTTTTTTTCTCCGTCAACCGATTTCGATGAAATTTTCAGCTTCTGTATCCCTAACATAGAGGTAGAGATAAAAGTTTTGAAAAGTGTCTGTCATTTTAAGTTTTAATTATAATTGTATTGATTGCTATTTTTTATACCTTATAGAATTGTTTCTTTACATTTAATATTCTTTATATTTTATAAGCAATAAACTTTATGTATAATCATTAATTGTATTGTTTAAATTTAACTTTCTGTGAGTAATTGTCAATACATATACATTAGTAACCACATCTATTTGTCCGCGGCGAAAACCAAGCTGTCGAACTCGAGACGGGAAGGACTCGCCGCGTCTCTTTCTTTTCATATGCTGTCCTTCTTTGCGTCCGAAACGTCCGTCGTTCATTACACAAGTAAATATCATCGGAATTTTGTCATATTTGGTACCGTTTTCCTTAGAAAAATGCCACGAGTATGTTGGTGAAAGTCCGATAGAAAAATAATTAATAATGAAAAAGTTTATTTTTTTATTTAAAGGCCTGAGCTCACGCCAGTCTTTCATCTTTTCCGAACGCTTCGACTCTCCGCGGCTCTTTCTTTCCCATACGCTGTCCTTTTTCGCGTCCGAAACATCAATCGTTCATTGCACAAGCAATTATCGTCGGAATTATATCATATTTGGTTTCATTTTAATCAGAAAAATGTCACGAATATGTTGGTAAAAGTTAAAAAAAAAAAAAAAATAACGAAAAATAAAGAAGTTTTGTGATTGGATTAGTAGTGGTCTTCTGGTCTCACACCGATATAGCCGACAATGTGTGGCCCACTCCTCGGGGAGGACGCTTCTCTAGTTTCGCTGTCCGCTTCTCCGTGCAACATTATATGTATCGTAGACGGATATTCTCTCCTTTTGAATGCCAGTCATTCTGGTGTGCCCAGAGTTGGGCATTATTAGATAAAAATTATTTAAATAACGATTCGAATAAAAGATACTTCATCTTTATTCGTTATTCGAAGGTTCGAATAAAAAAGGTATCCTTATTCGACGAGTATCGAATAAATAATTTTATTCGACGAGAATTTATCCGACGAATAGAGATACTTTTTTTTATTCGAAGCGGATTTATTCGAACTACGAGAAATTTTTTCATCTTTCATCTGTATCATTTATTCGAAGGCTTCAAATAAATGCTCGAATAACTTTTGCCGAGTGCCGAGCTTCAAAGACCCAGCGACAACAGACGACATACAATGTAAACGGATGGAGAATCGCGCACGTATGAAAGTTTAAACTTTCTGATTTTTTTGTTACAAACTGTGGTCGTAAAAAAAATGAAAAACCTCCAAAAAATCGGAAAAATGCAGATTTCTCAAAAATTTGAAAACATGCTATTCTACTGTTTAGTTCCTTGTTAAAGTACTATAACAGGCAGTGTCGACAATTTTTTTTAGATTTTTTGTTGTGGGACATCATCGTCAAAAAACAATAAAAACCGAATTTTTTCGACGTTTTTGCTATTAGGAGGAAAGTTACACTTGTTGGTTTTATCGCAGCTATATATTAAGTAATTTTTAGCATTATTAAATTGAAACAAGTAATTCTTTGACCTAAGAAATGTGATTTAAGAGAAAGAATAAATTGTATTTTGTGTGATATATACCAGAATGTTCGTAAAGTTTTGTAACATCGCCGGACGTGTCGAACTAAGGAGCGGATACGCTGGGGTTCTTATCCCGTCGGTGGTAAATGTTTTTTCCCATACATCATCTTTATTTTTTCAATTTCTTATATTATTTATTCATGTGATTTTAACAATATTTTTTTAATGTTTTAAAAATATTGAAGTAACATTGATTAGGCAATGAATATTTATATTATTGTGTTCGTCTACGATTTCCGCCAGATATGAAATTGCTTGTGAAAATTGGTAAGATTCCGTGAAAAGAATTTTGAAATCTACGTCTGTCATTTCCAGAAAATCAAGAAATCAATACTGTTTGAAATGGAATCTTTTTGCGGTTCCAATTGTTTTGACCATCTTAATCGGCTATGCCCTTTTAAATCTTATCACCTATACTTGCACAGTACCGAATGACAGGCTGTTGGAACTTCCAACTTCCAACTTGGTTTCACGTTAATTTTCAACATTATAAACAATTTTGCGACAACACATTTTTACGACTACACGGTACAGTGAACCGGAGTATAATATAAAGGAATATATAAAATACCGTTCTTTACAGATCACATCTAGTTATTTACATAAATCTAAATAGTTGTTATTGCATAATTATTTTCAATAAGGGTTATACAAATTCTGAATCAACATTTCACTATCAAAATATATAATAAAACATCGCAAACATTTAGCATTGTCAATATACTAAAATGCTTGATAATATCAATGTGCTGATCTTCCTGCTGTAACTCGCATCATGTCATTTTACGCCTGATTTTATTTCGAGCCGTTCGCTTCGTTGCGAGCAGCTCGCATCGTGCGAGTACTCGACTCGACTCGAAAAGCGAGTCCCGGCTCGACTGGACCCGAGCTCGGCTCGCATATGCGAGCTTGGCTGCAGGCCTAGTGCCAGGTGGGTGCTGGGATCGGTCGGTAACGGCCCCAATGTCGAGATACTCTCGTCGGTTGTGGAACTAAGAAAGTGGAACTATCACTGATCTCAAATACCAACATCGCTAAACATGCCGCGCTCGCTACCTAAATAGAACATTTGCTCGTGAATTACGGAAGAAACGTCAGTGACATAGGCAATAAATAAACGGATAATGCGTAGAATGAGAATAATTATTTTTTATTGTATAATTTCATTACACTATTATTGCCTTCTTATTTTCCATATTATTCACCATTGTAATCATTATTTTATAATCGATAGTTTATAGGTGAAATTAATTAATTTGGAACTTATTGCGATATTTATAAAATAATGATTATTCAACAAAATATATTCTGTAATAGTTATAGAATAAAAAAAAAAAAGAATAAATACAATATTCAAGTAATGACAAAATTCAATCGTTCTTATTGTGATCCGTAGTAACAAACACAGAAAATTATTTTTTTTTACTTATTTAACCGATAATACCACTTCTAATGCTGGACTGCAATTATTCAAGTAAAGGTAGTAACGAAATAAAAGTGTTATGTAATGAAACTAACTTTCGACGGATCTTATCCATATAAAGCTATTTGGTGGCAGTATTATTGCTATTTGTACAGACACACAGATACACAGATTCTTATATCTTGCAATGCACGTTGTTTTTTTCTCCGTCAACCGATTTCGATGAAATTTTCAGCTTCTGTATCCCTAACATAGAGGTAGAGATAAAAGTTTTGAAAAGTGTCTGTCATTTTAAGTTTTAATTATAATTGTATTGATTGCTATTTTTTATACCTTATAGAATTGTTTCTTTACATTTAATATTCTTTATATTTTATCAGCAATAAACTTTATGTATAATCATTAATTGTATTGTTAAATTTAACTTTCTGTGAGTAATTGTCAATACATATACATTAGTAACCACATCTATTTGTCCGCGGCGAAAACCAAGCTGTCGAACTCGAGACGGGAAGGACTCGCCGCGTCTCTTTCTTTTCATATGCTGTCCTTCTTTGCGTCCGAAACTTCCGTCGTTCATTACACAAGTAAATATCATCGGAATTTTGTCATATTTGGTACCGTTTTCCTTAGAAAAATGCCACGAGTATGTTGGTGAAAGTCCGATAGAAAAATAATTAATAATGAAAAAGTTTATTTTTTTATTTAAAGGCCTGAGCTCACGCCAGTCTTTCATCTTTTCCGAACGCTTCGACTCTCCGCGGCTCTTTCTTTCCCATACGCTGTCCTTTTTCGCGTCCGAAACATCAATCGTTCATTACACAAGCAATTATCGTCGGAATTATATCATATTTGATTTCATTTTAATCAGAAAAATGTCACGAATATGTTGGTAAAAGTTAAAAAAAAAAAAAATAACGAAAAATAAAGAAGTTTTGTGATTGGATTAGTAGTGGTCTTCTGGTCTCACACCGATATAGCCGACAATGTGTGGCCCACTCCTCGGGGAGGACGCTTCTCTAGTTTCGCTGTCCGCTTCTCCGTGCAACATTATATGTGTCGTAGACGGATATTCTCTCCTTTTGAATGCCAGTCATTCTGGTGTGCCCAGAGTTGGGCATTATTAGATAAAAATTATTTAAATAACGATTCGAATAAAAGATACTTCATCTTTATTCGTTATTCGAAGGTTCGAATAAAAAAGGTATCCTTATTCGACGAGTATCGAATAAATAATTTTATTCGACGAGAATTTATCCGACGAATAAAGATACTTTTTTTTATTCGAAGCGGATTTATTCAAACTACGAGAAATTTTTTCATCTTTCATCTGTATCATTTATTCGAAGGCTTCAAATAAATGCTCGAATAACTTTTGCCGAGTGCCGAGCTTCAAAGACCCAGCGACGACAGACGACATACAATGTAAACGGATGGAGAATCGCGCACGTATGAAAGTTTAAACTTTCAGATTGTGCAATATATCCTCATGAAATTGTGACGAGCGAATGGAGGGGATTTTCCTGATGAAAATGAGATCAAATTCGGGTGTAATCGACCAAGTTTCACTGATACGTAATGTTACGATAAAAATTACAATCTCATTAAAGACAGTCCAAATGATGTCGTGTTTAGACTCATTTTGATCGGGATGAGCTCTACAACTCATTCGTATTAACAATATTGTTCTGATTAAAAACATAAAAGCATAAATTGCCAATAATGTTGGATTCTCCATCTGCTTACATTGTAGGCTGTTGGTCGGTCTTTATAAAAAAATCTTTATTCGTCGAATAAATTCATTACGTGCGGAATAGAGATAACATAATTATTTTTATTTGACGCGTAACAAATCATTTTTTATCTTTTATTCGCTGTTTGAAATGTCTATTTCAATAAAAATTTGCCCATCTTTGCTTCTACAATTATATTATTTTATATTATATTAATTCATCCACGTGATTCTCTCTCAAACTCTATACTATTCGGAATAGTACGTTAAATAAACGCTACTCTGGTTTTCAACATATTTCTGTTCCCACAGATCGATTCTTGGAACAGTTATCTATAAAAAAAAAGTGTAAGGAAATAATGCTTGTTCATGAAATATTTTTAAATTACAAATTAAGGTATCTCATATGGAAGTAGAAATTGATTTTCCTAAAATTATGCTTTAATAATTTCTTACGTAAAATATTTTGACGAATTTTTCGTCCTTGATATTAGTTTTACTTTTAATATTTTAGATCTTAAAAAGCAACACTAAAAAAAAATATCTTTTTAATTTGAATACGTTTGTCGGAGAATGTAACATTTGATAATCGATATGGGTCCGTGATGATTCACCTTCTCAGCGACGAGAAGTTCCTTAGTGGTCTTCTGCACCGACGAGATACCGTCGTTGGCCTTCTGTTTCTTACTCCAGCCAAAATCTATCCTAGAGAGCGGTAGACAACACCGTATTTTTCGAGCGACACATTCTCCCGTAAGGCTGTCAGTCTTTATATATATCTGGTCGGTGGATCAGTGCACCCACTTTATATATATATATATATATATATATATATATATATATATATATATATATATATATATATATAAAGACTGCCAGCCCCCGTGTTAAACTGCGAGTCTCAAAGTGGGTGCCAGGTGGGTGCTGGGAGCGGTCGGTAACGGCCCTAATGTCGAGATACTGTCGTCGGTTGTGGAACTAAAAGAACATTTGCTCGTGAATTATGGAAAAAACGTCAGTGACAGAGGCAATAAATAAACGTATAATGCGTAGAATGAAAATAATTATCTTTTATTGTATAATTTCATTACACTCTTATTGCCTTCTTATTTTCCATATTGTTCACCATTGTAATCATTATTTTATAATCGATAATTTATAGGTGTAATTAATTAATTTGGAACTTCTTGCGATATTTATAAAATAATGATTATTCAACAAAATATATTCTGTAATAGTTATAGAATAAAAAAAAAGAATAAATACAATATTCAAGTAATGTGGCGGACCCCTTGGAGAAGGGTTGATCGGACCCAGGTAGGAGCGTCGTCTGCGGGCTGGGACCTTGGACGCACTTGGTCGCCAGGCCCAAGCTCTTCCCGAGCGCACACTTAGTCGCCGGAAGTCTGTTCCTACCTGGGGTGCACATTTGGCGACCAGGTTCGGGGTTTTTCCTTGGCGTGCACATTTGGCCGCCAACCCTTGACTTTCGCCAGGACACGGATGTTCGGTGCAAGGACACGAACTTTCTCCAAGGGGCACGTACAGGAAGCGACATCCCCACTCCAGAAGTTTTCTTGTTCGAAGGAAATTCCTGGAGGATATAAGCGCGGATTCTGACGGATGACAGGGTCGGTCAGTCAGTCAGTCAGTTCAAGTCAGTCAGTCGTTGTGAGAAGTCGTCATTCGCCGTCAGTTGTTCGTATAGTCGTTTATCCGTAGTTCTTGTTTCATTGTTATTTCATTTTCTTTGTTCCTTGTTACGTCGTTGAGTTTTTGTTGCTTATTTAATAAATGGTTATTGTTATATTGGGTGAATCCTTTACTGAACACCCAAACCACAACACATACCAAAAGGAAATAAAAATTTTTTTATCTTTTATTCGTTACTCGAAATTTTTATTTAGATAAACATTTTGCCCAACTCTGGTTGAGCTTAGCTCGGCTCGATTGTGCGAGTCGAGTCGAGTACTCGCACGATGCGAGCTATCCGCACCGATGCGAGCTGCTCGAAATAAAATCAGGCGTAAAATGACATGATGCGAGTTACAGCGGGAAGATCAGCACATCGATATTATCAAGCATTTTAGTATATTGACAATGCTAAATGTTTGCGATGTTTTATTATATATTTTGATAGTGAAATGTTGATTCAGAATTTCTATAACCCTTATTGAAAATAATTATGCAATAACAACTATTTCCTAGATTTATGTAAATAACTAGCTGTGTGATCTGTAAAGAACGGTATTTTATATATTCCTTTATATTATACTCCGGGGTTCAGTGTACAGTCGTAAAAATGTGTTGTTGCAAAATTGTTTATAATGTTAAAAATTAACGTTAAGCTTCGTTAAATAGTTTTTGAAAGGAATGGGTATATAAACAATATTGTATAATATTGATGTGTATTTATACGAGGTCGCCGCCGCGTCTACAATGTATGCTGGCGGTTCGTCGGCGTGCGCTTTGCACAGGCCGCCACACTGGTACTCGCACCAAAGGTCAAAAGACTGAATTCTGGTAAGCTGAGAAAAACTGTTTGACAGAATCTGAGCTAACTAACCTGAGAATAGATTGTCTTAGACTTTTATATTTTTCGATAATGAATAACTAAGCTAGTGGCTCGATGGGGAGGGAGGAAGAGCAAAACGCATACGCGTGCCGGTAGATTAAATACTCAGAGCGGGTGACCTAAGTGGGCGAGTGCAGGCGAGAGCCGGTCATA
Organism: Halictus rubicundus; assembly: GCF_050948215.1. NCBI lineage: Eukaryota > Metazoa > Arthropoda > Insecta > Hymenoptera > Halictidae > Halictus > Halictus rubicundus. The sequence goes on along the minus strand of NW_027488855.1, from coordinate 120,801 downwards.
AACCTTAGCTCGCTGATGAGAGCCCTACTGTCCCATTGTACGGAAGTACACTTTTTAGAAGAAATGGCCGAGATAACGAACCAAAAAGGCAGTAAACCATTTTCACACTGCACAATTATAAACATGGAGATAGCGCAGGTTGCTTAGCGAGAAACGTGCGGCCGCTTCTCGTTATACATTATGCAGTCAGTCTCATAATTGATGGCAGACACTTTAAATCAGAATAACTTTTTTTATAAATCGACCAAACGACTTCAGCTGTTCTGCCAAGCTAGATAGATTAATTTACTAGATGACATGTAATGAAAACGCAGGAAAAATTGCGTTATATAATTGCGTTAATTGTCGAGCTAGGAAGTAGATTTAACTTTGCTGCCACTACGAATTATTTGGTAGTTAGCATGATTTTGGACCATCGTATAAAAGATCGACTGTTATCCATGGAGAAGAGCCAACAATTGCAAATTGAAAAAAGATTTAGATTAAAATATTAACTAAACAGAAAGTATGACGAGTGTTGAACGTAGACATCAGATCCTTTTAAAAGGGCCTAGCCGATTTATGGTCAAAACTGCCCTTAGAGGAAAAACCCCTCTGAGTAAAATTTCAACCCCCTATCTTGCCCATGAGGTTAGTTACAGGGTAAATTAGATTTCGCGCTTCTCCGCGTATTTCCCGCACTCTGATGCTTTCTAAAATTCTGAAAAAAATGTGACATATTTTGGATTCTAAGGCTGATTTTTGATAATTTTTTCAGATTTTTTTGTTACAAACTGTGGTCGTAAACAAAAAATGAAAAACCTCCAAAAAATCGGAAAAATGCAGATTTCTCAAAAATTTGAAAACATGCTATTCTACTGTTTAGTTCCTTGTTAAAGTACTATAACAGGCAGTGTCGTCAATTTTTTTTAGATTTTTTGTTGTGGGACATCATCGTCAAAAAACAATAAAAACCGAATTTTTTCGACGTTTTTGCTATTAGGAGGAAAGTTACACTTGTTGGTTTTATCGCAGCTATATATTAAGTAATTTTTAGCATTATTAAATTGAAACAAGTAATTCTTTGACCTAAGAAATGTGATTTAAGAGAAAGAATAAATTGTATTTTGTGTGATATATACCAGAATGTTCGTAAAGTTTTGTAACATCGCCGGACGTGTGTCGAACTAAGGAGCGGATACGCTGGGGTTCTTATCCCGTCGGTGGTAAATGTTTTTTCCCATACATCATCTTTATTTTTTCAATTTCTTATATTATTTATTCATGTGATTTTAACAATATTTTTTTAATGTTTTAAAAATATTGAAGTAACATTGATTAGGCAATGAATATTTATATTATTGTGTTCGTCTACGATTTCCGCCAGATATGAAATTGCTTGTGAAAATTGGTAAGATTCCGTGAAAAGAATTTTGAACTCTACGTCTGTCATTTCCAGAAAATCAAGAAATCAATACTGTTTGAAATGGAATCTTTTTGCGGTTCCAATTGTTTTGACCATCTTAATCGGCTATGCCCTTTTAAATCTTATCACCTATACTTGCACAGTACCGAATGACAGGCTGTTGGAACTTCCAACTTCCAACTTGGTTTCACGTTAATTTTCAACATTATAAACAATTTTGCGACAACACATTTTTACGACTGTACAGTGAACCGGAGTATAATATAAAGGAATATATAAAATACCGTTCTTTACAGATCACATCTAGTTATTTACATAAATCTAGGAAATAGTTGTTATTGCATAATTATTTTCAATAAGGGTTATACAAATTCTGAATCAACATTTCACTATCAAAATATATAATAAAACATCGCAAACATTTAGCATTGTCAATATACTAAAATGCTTGATAATATCAATGTGCTGATCTTCCTGCTGTAACTCGCATCATGTCATTTTACGCCTGATTTTATTTCGAGCCGTTCGCTTCGTTGCGAGCAGCTCGCATCGTGCGAGTACTCGACTCGACTCGAAAAGCGAGTCCCGGCTCGACTGGACCCGAGCTCGGCTCGCATATGCGAGCTTGGCTGCAGGCCTAGTGCCAGGTGGGTGCTGGGATCGGTCGGTAACGGCCCCAATGTCGAGATACTCTCGTCGGTTGTGGAACTAAGAAAGTGGAACTATCACTGATCTCAAATACCAACATCGCTAAACATGCCGCGCTCGCTACCTAAATAGAACATTTGCTCGTGAATTACGGAAGAAACGTCAGTGACATAGGCAATAAATAAACGGATAATGCGTAGAATGAAAATAATTATTTTTTATTGTATAATTTCATTACACTATTATTGCCTTCTTATTTTCCATATTATTCACCATTGTAATCATTGTTTTATAATCGATAGTTTATAGGTGTAATTAATTAATTTGGAACTTATTGCGATATTTATAAAATAATGATTATTCAACAAAATATATTCTGTAATAGTTATAGAATGAAAAAAAAAAGAATAAATACAATATTCAAGTAATGACAAAATTCAATCGTTCTTATTGTGATCCGTAGTAACAAACACAGAAAATTATTTTTTTTTACTTATTTAACCGATAATACCACTTCTAATGCTGGACTGCAATTATTCAAGTAAAGGTAGTAACGAAATAAAAGTGTTATGTAATGAAACTAACTTTCGACGGATCTTATCCATATAAAGCTATTTGGTGGCAGTATTATTTGATTTATTCAAACTACGAGAAATTTTTTCATCTTTCATCTGTATCATTTATTCGAAGGCTTCAAATAAATGCTCGAATAACTTTTGCCGAGTGCCGAGCTTCAAAGACCCAGCGACGACAGACGACATACAATGTAAACGGATGGAGAATCGCGCACGTATGAAAGTTTAAACTTTCTGATTTTTTTGTTACAAACTGTGGTCGTAAAAAAAATGAAAAACCTCCAAAAAATCGGAAAAATGCTATTCTACTGTTTAGTTCCTTGTTAAAGTACTATAACAGGCAGTGTCGTCAATTTTTTTTAGATTTTTTGTTGTGGGACATCATCGTCAAAAAACAATAAAAACCGAATTTTTTCGACGTTTTTGCTATTAGGAGGAAAGTTACACTTGTTGGTTTTATCGCAGCTATATATTAAGTAATTTTTAGCATTATTAAATTGAAACAAGTAATTCTTTGACCTAAGAAATGTGATTTTAGAGAAAGAATAAATTGTATTTTGTGTGATATATACCAGAATGTTCGTAAAGTTTTGTAACATCGCCGGACGTGTGTCGAACTAAGGAGCGGATACGCTGGGGTTCTTATCCCGTCGGTGGTAAATGTTTTTTCCCATACATCATCTTTATTTTTTCAATTTCTTATATTATTTATTCATGTGATTTTAACAATATTTTTTTAATGTTTTAAAAATATTGAAGTAACATTGATTAGGCAATGAATATTTATATTATTGTGTTCGTCTACGATTTCCGCCAGATATGAAATTGCTTGTGAAAATTGGTAAGATTCCGTGAAAAGAATTTTGAACTCTACGTCTGTCATTTCCAGAAAATCAAGAAATCAATACTGTTTGAAATGGAATCTTTTTGCGGTTCCAATTGTTTTGACCATCTTAATCGGCTATGCCCTTTTAAATCTTATCACCTATACTTGCACAGTACCGAATGACAGGCTGTTGGAACTTCCAACTTCCAACTTGGTTTCACGTTAATTTTCAACATTATAAACAATTTTGCGACAACACATTTTTACGACTGTACAGTGAACCGGAGTATAATATAAAGGAATATATAAAATACCGTTCTTTACAGATCACATCTAGTTATTTACATAAATCTAGGAAATAGTTGTTATTGCATAATTATTTTCAATAAGGGTTATACAAATTCTGAATCAACATTTCACTATCAAAATATATAATAAAACATCGCAAACATTTAGCATTGTCAATATACTAAAATGCTTGATAATATCAATGTGCTGATCTTCCTGCTGTAACTCGCATCATGTCATTTTACGCCTGATTTTATTTCGAGCCGTTCGCTTCGTTGCGAGCAGCTCGCATCATGCGAGTACTCGACTCGACTCGAAAAGCGAGTCCCGGCTCGACTGGACCCGAGCTCGGCTCGCATATGCGAGCTTGGCTGCAGGCCTAGTGCCAGGTGGGTGCTGGGATCGGTCGGTAACGGCCCCAATGTCGAGATACTCTCGTCGGTTGTGGAACTAAGAAAGTGGAACTATCACTGATCTCAAATACCAACATCGCTAAACATGCCGCGCTCGCTACCTAAATAGAACATTTGCTCGTGAATTACGGAAGAAACGTCAGTGACATAGGCAATAAATAAACGGATAATGCGTAGAATGAGAATAATTATTTTTTTATTGTATAATTTCATTACACTATTATTGCCTTCTTATTTTCCATATTATTCACCATTGTAATCATTATTTTATAATCGATAGTTTATAGGTGAAATTAATTAATTTGGAACTTATTGCGATATTTATAAAATAATGATTATTCAACAAAATATATTCTGTAATAGTTATAGAATAAAAAAAAAAAAGAATAAATACAATATTCAAGTAATGACAAAATTCAATCGTTCTTATTGTGATCCGTAGTAACAAACACAGAAAATTATTTTTTTACTTATTTAACCGATAATACCACTTCTAATGCTGGACTGCAATTATTCAAGTAAAGGTAGTAACGAAATAAAAGTGTTATGTAATGAAACTAACTTTCGACGGATCTTATCCATATAAAGCTATTTGGTGGCAGTATTATTGCTATTTGTACAGACACACAGATACACAGATTCTTATATCTTGCAATGCACGTTGTTTTTTTCTCCGTCAACCGATTTCGATGAAATTTTCAGCTTCTGTATCCCTAACATAGAGCTAGAGATAAAAGTTTTGAAAAGTGTCTGTCATTTTAAGTTTTAATTATAATTGTATTGATTGCTATTTTTTATACCTTATAGAATTGTTTCTTTACATTTAATATTCTTTATATTTTATCAGCAATAAACTTTATGTATAATCATTAATTGTATTGTTAAATTTAACTTTCTGTGAGTAATTGTCAATACATATACATTAGTAACCACATCTATTTGTCCGCGGCGAAAACCAAGCTGTCGAACTCGAGACGGGAAGGACTCGCCGCGTCTCTTTCTTTTCATATGCTGTCCTTCTTTGCGTCCGAAACTTCCGTCGTTCATTACACAAGTAAATATCATCGGAATTTTGTCATATTTGGTACCGTTTTCCTTAGAAAAATGCCACGAGTATGTTGGTGAAAGTCCGATAGAAAAATAATTAATAATGAAAAAGTTTATTTTTTTATTTAAAGGCCAGAGCTCACGCCAGTCTTTCATCTTTTCCGAACGCTTCGACTCTCCGCGGCTCTTTCTTTCCCATACGCTGTCCTTCTTCGCGTCCGAAACATCAATCGTTCATTGCACAAGCAATTATCGTCGGAATTATATCATATTTGGTTTCATTTTAATCAGAAAAATGTCACGAATATGTTGGTAAAAGTTAAAAAAAAAAAAAATAACGAAAAATAAAGAAGTTTTGTGATTGGATTAGTAGTGGTCTTCTGGTCTCACACCGATATAGCCGACAATGTGTGGCCCACTCCTCGGGGAGGACGCTTCTCTAGTTTCGCTGTCCGCTTCTCCGTGCAACATTATATGTATCGTAGACGGATATTCTCTCCTTTTGAATGCCAGTCATTCTGGTGTGCCCAGAGTTGGGCATTATTAGATAAAAATTATTTAAATAACGATTCGAATAAAAGATACTTCATCTTTATTCGTTATTCGAAGGTTCGAATAAAAAAGGTATCCTTATTCGACGAGTATCGAATAAATAATTTTATTCGACGAGAATTTATCCGACGAATAAAGATACTTTTTTTTATTCGAAGCGGATTTATTCAAACTACGAGAAATTTTTTCATCTTTCATCTGTATCATTTATTCGAAGGCTTCAAATAAATGCTCGAATAACTTTTGCCGAGTGCCGAGCTTCAAAGACCCAGCGACGACAAGACGACATACAATGTAAACGGATGGAGAATCGCGCAGGTATGAAAGTTTAAACTTTCAGATTTTTTTGTTACAAACTGTGGTCGTAAACAAAAAATGAAAAACCTCCAAAAAATCGGAAAAATGCAGATTTCTCAAAAATTTGAAAACATGCTATTCTACTGTTTAGTTCCTTGTTAAAGTACTATAACAGGCAGTGTCGTCAATTTTTTTTAGATTTTTTGTTGTGGGACATCATCGTCAAAAAACAATAAAAACCGAATTTTTTCGACGTTTTTGCTATTAGGAGGAAAGTTACACTTGTTGGTTTTATCGCAGCTATATATTAAGTAATTTTTAGCATTATTAAATTGAAACAAGTAATTCTTTGACCTAAGAAATGTGATTTAAGAGAAAGAATAAATTGTATTTTGTGTGATATATACCAGAATGTTCGTAAAGTTTTGTAACATCGCCGGACGTGTGTCGAACTAAGGAGCGGATACGCTGGGGTTCTTATCCCGTCGGTGGTAAATGTTTTTTCCCATACATCATCTTTATTTTTTCAATTTCTTATATTATTTATTCATGTGATTTTAACAATATTTTTTTAATGTTTTAAAAATATTGAAGTAACATTGATTAGGCAATGAATATTTATATTATTGTGTTCGTCTACGATTTCCGCCAGATATGAAATTGCTTGTGAAAATTGGTAAGATTCCGTGAAAAGAATTTTGAACTCTACGTCTGTCATTTCCAGAAAATCAAGAAATCAATACTGTTTGAAATGGAATCTTTTTGCGGTTCCAATTGTTTTGACCATCTTAATCGGCTATGCCCTTTTAAATCTTATCACCTATACTTGCACAGTACCGAATGACAGGCTGTTGGAACTTCCAACTTCCAACTTGGTTTCACGTTAATTTTCAACATTATAAACAATTTTGCGACAACACATTTTTACGACTGTACAGTGAACCGGAGTATAATGTAAAGGAATATATAAAATACCGTTCTTTACAGATCACATCTAGTTATTTACATAAATCTAAATTGTTGTTATTGCATAATTATTTTCAATAAGGGTTATACAAATTCTGAATCAACATTTCACTATCAAAATATATAATAAAACATCGCAAACATTTAGCATTGTCAATATACTAAAATGCTTGATAATATCAATGTGCTGATCTTCCTGCTGTAACTCGCATCATGTCATTTTACGCCTGATTTTATTTCGAGCCGTTCGCTTCGTTGCGAGCAGCTCGCATCGTGCGAGTACTCGACTCGACTCGAAAAGCGAGTCCCGGCTCGACTGGACCCGAGCTCGGCTCGCATATGCGAGCTTGGCTGCAGGCCTAGTGCCAGGTGGGTGCTGGGATCGGTCGGTAACGGCCCCAATGTCGAGATACTCTCGTCGGTTGTGGAACTAAGAAACTGGAACTATCACTGATCTCAAATACCAACATCGCTAAACATGCCGCGCTCGCTACCTAAATAGAACATTTGCTCGTGAATTACGGAAGAAACGTCAGTGACATAGGCAATAAATAAACGGATAATGCGTAGAATGAGAATAATTATTTTTTATTGTATAATTTCATTACACTATTATTGCCTTCTTATTTTCCATATTGTGCACCATTGTAATCATTGTTTTATAATCGATAGTTTATAGGTGAAATTAATTAATTTGGAACTTATTGCGATATTTATAAAATAATGATTATTCAACAAAATATATTCTGTAATAGTTATAGAATAAACAAAAAGAATAAATACAATATTCAAGTAATGACAAAATTCAATCGTTCTTATTGTGATCCGTAGTAACAAACACAGAAAATTATTTTTTTACTTATTTAACCGATAATACCACTTCTAATGCTGGACTGCAATTATTCAAGTAAAGGTAGTAACGAAATAAAAGTGTTATGTAATGAAACTAACTTTCGACGGATCTTATCCATATAAAGCTATTTGGTGGCAGTATTATTGCTATTTGTACAGACACACAGATACACAGATTCTTATATCTTGCAATGCACGTTGTTTTTTTCTCCGTCAACCGATTTCGATGAAATTTTCAGCTTCTGTATCCCTAACATAGAGGTACAGATAAAAGTTTTGAAAAGTGTCTGTCATTTTAAGTTTTAATTATAATTGTATTGATTGCTATTTTTTATACCTTATAGAATTGTTTCTTTACATTTAATATTCTTTATATTTTATCAGCAATAAACTTTATGTATAATCATTAATTGTATTGTTAAATTTAACTTTCTGTGAGTAATTGTCAATACATATACATTAGTAACCACATCTATTTGTCCGCGGCGAAAACCAAGCTGTCGAACTCGAGGCGGGAAGGACTCGCCGCGTCTCTTTCTTTTCATATGCTGTCCTTCTTTGCGTCCGAAACTTCCGTCGTTCATTACACAAGTAAATATCATCGGAATTTTGTCATATTTGGTACCGTTTTCCTTAGAAAAATGCCACGAGTATGTTGGTGAAAGTCCGATAGAAAAATAATTAATAATGAAAAAGTTTATTTTTTTATTTAAAGGCCTGAGCTCACGCCAGTCTTTCATCTTTTCCGAACGCTTCGACTCTCCGCGGCTCTTTCTTTCCCATACGCTGTCCTTCTTCGCGTCCGAAACATCAATCGTTCATTACACAAGTAATTATCATCGGAATTATATCATATTAAGTTTCATTTTAATCAGAAAAATGTCACGAATATGTTGGTAAAAGTTAAAAAAAAAAATAACGAAAAATAAAGAAGCTTTGTGATTGGATTAGTAGTGGTCTTCTGGTCTCACACCGATATAGCCGACAATGTGTGGTCCACTCCTCGGGGATGACGTTTCTCGAGTTTCGCTGTCCGCTTCTCCGTGCAACATTATATCGTAGACGCATATTCTCTCCTTTTGAATGCCAGTCATTTTGGTGTGCCCAGAGTTGGGCATTATTAGATAAAAATTATTTAAATAACGATTCGAATAAAAGATACTTCATCTTTATTCGTTATTCGAAGGTTCGAATGAAAAAGGTATCTTTATTCGACGAGTATCGAATAAATAATTTTATTCGACGAGAATTTATCCGACGAATAAAGATACTTTTTTTTATTCGAAGCGGATTTATTCAAACTACGAGAAATTTTTTCATCTTTCATCTGTATCTTTTATCCGAAGGCTTCAAATAAATGCTCGAATAACTTTTGCCGAGTGCCGAGCTTCAAAGACCCAGCGACGACAGACGACATACAATGTAAACGGATGGAGAATCGCGCACGAATGAAAGTTTAAACTTTTAGATTGTGCAATATATCCTCATGAAATTGTGACGAGCGAATGGAGGGGATTTTCCTGATGAAAATGAGATCAAATTCGGGTGTAATCGACCAAGTTTCACTGATACGTAATGTTACGATAAAAATTACAATCTCATTAAAGACAGTCCAAATGATGTCGTGTTTAGACTCATTTTGATCGGGATGAGCTCTACAACTCATTCGTATTAACAATATTGTTCTGATTAAAAACATAAAAGCATAAATTGCCAATAATGTTGGATTCTCCATCTGCTTACATTGTAGGCTGTTGGTCGGTCTTTATAAAAAAATCTTTATTCGTCGAATAAATTCATTACGTGCGGAATAGAGATAACATAATTATTTTTATTTGACGCGTAACAAATCATTTTTTATCTTTTATTCGCTGTTTGAAATGTCTATTTCAATAAAAATTTGCCCATCTTTGCTTCTACAATTATATTATTTTATATTATATTAATTCATCCACGTGATTCTCTCTCAAACTCTATACTATTCGGAATAGTACGTTAAATAAACGCTACTCTGGTTTTCAACATATTTCTGTTCCCACAGATCGATTCTTGGAACAGTTATCTATAAAAAAAAAGTGTAAGGAAATAATGCTTGTTCATGAAATATTTTTAAATTACAAATTAAGGTATCTCATATGGAAGTAGAAATTGATTTTCCTAAAATTATGCTTTAATAATTTCTTACGTAAAATATTTTGACGAATTTTTCGTCCTTGATATTAGTTTTACTTTTAATATTTTAGATCTTAAAAAGCAACACTAAAAAAAAATATCTTTTTAATTTGAATACGTTTGTCGGAGAATGTAACATTTGATAATCGATATGGGTCCGTGATGATTCACCTTCTCAGCGACGAGAAGTTCCTTAGTGGTCTTCTGCACCGACGAGATACCGTCGTTGGCCTTCTGTTTCTTACTCCAGCCAAAATCTATCCTAGAGAGCGGTAGACAACACCGTATTTTTCGAGCGACACATTCTCCCGTAAGGCTGTCAGTCTTTATATATATCTGGTCGGTGGATCAGTGCACCCACTTTATATATATATATATATATAAAGACTGCCAGCCCCCGTGTTAAACTGCGAGTCTCAAAGTGGGTGCCAGGTGGGTGCTGGGAGCGGTCGGTAACGGCCCTAATGTCGAGATACTGTCGTCGGTTGTGGAACTAAAAGAACATTTGCTCGTGAATTATGGAAAAAACGTCAGTGACAGAGGCAATAAATAAACGTATAATGCGTAGAATGAAAATAATTATCTTTTATTGTATAATTTCATTACACTCTTATTGCCTTCTTATTTTCCATATTGTTCACCATTGTAATCATTATTTTATAATCGATAATTTATAGGTGTAATTAATTAATTTGGAACTTCTTGCGATATTTATAAAATAATGATTATTCAACAAAATATATTCTGTAATAGTTATAGAATAAAAAAAAAGAATAAATACAATATTCAAGTAATGTGGCGGACCCCTTGGAGAAGGGTTGATCGGACCCAGGTAGGAGCGTCGTCTGCGGGCTGGGACCTTGGACGCACTTGGTCGCCAGGCCCAAGCTCTTCCCGAGCGCACACTTAGTCGCCGGAAGTCTGTTCCTACCTGGGGTGCACATTTGGCGACCAGGTTCGGGGTTTTTCCTTGGCGTGCACATTTGGCCGCCAACCCTTGACTTTCGCCAGGACACGGATGTTCGGTGCAAGGACACGAACTTTCTCCAAGGGGCACGTACAGGAAGCGACATCCCCACTCCAGAAGTTTTCTTGTTCGAAGGAAATTCCTGGAGGATATAAGCGCGGATTCTGACGGATGACAGGGTCGGTCAGTCAGTCAGTCAGTTCAAGTCAGTCAGTCGTTGTGAGAAGTCGTCATTCGCCGTCAGTTGTTCGTATAGTCGTTTATCCGTAGTTCTTGTTTCATTGTTATTTCATTTTCTTTGTTCCTTGTTACGTCGTTGAGTTTTTGTTGCTTATTTAATAAATGGTTATTGTTATATTGGGTGAATCCTTTACTGAACACCCAAACCACAACACATACCAAAAGGAAATAAAAATTTTTTTATCTTTTATTCGTTACTCGAAATTTTTATTTAGATAAACATTTTGCCCAACTCTGGTTGAGCTTAGCTCGGCTCGATTGTGCGAGTCGAGTCGAGTACTCGCACGATGCGAGCTATCCGCACCGATGCGAGCTGCTCGAAATAAAATCAGGCGTAAAATGACATGATGCGAGTTACAGCGGGAAGATCAGCACATCGATATTATCAAGCATTTTAGTATATTGACAATGCTAAATGTTTGCGATGTTTTATTATATATTTTGATAGTGAAATGTTGATTCAGAATTTCTATAACCCTTATTGAAAATAATTATGCAATAACAACTATTTCCTAGATTTATGTAAATAACTAGCTGTGTGATCTGTAAAGAACGGTATTTTATATATTCCTTTATATTATACTCCGGGGTTCAGTGTACAGTCGTAAAAATGTGTTGTTGCAAAATTGTTTATAATGTTAAAAATTAACGTTAAGCTTCGTTAAATAGTTTTTGAAAGGAATGGGTATATAAACAATATTGTATAATATTGATGTGTATTTATACGAGGTCGCCGCCGCGTCTACAATGTATGCTGGCGGTTCGTCGGCGTGCGCTTTGCACAGGCCGCCACACTGGTACTCGCACCAAAGGTCAAAAGACTGAATTCTGGTAAGCTGAGAAAAACTGTTTGACAGAATCTGAGCTAACTAACCTGAGAATAGATTGTCTTAGACTTTTATATTTTTCGATAATGAATAACTAAGCTAGTGGCTCGATGGGGAGGGAGGAAGAGCAAAACGCATACGCGTGCCGGTAGATTAAATACTCAGAGCGGGTGACCTAAGTGGGCGAGTGCAGGCGAGAGCCGGTCATAAACCTTAGCTCGCTGATGAGAGCCCTACTGTCCCATTGTACGGAAGTACACTTTTTAGAAGAAATGGCCGAGATAACGAACCAAAAAGGCAGTAAACCATTTTCACACTGCACAATTATAAACATGGAGATAGCGCAGGTTGCTTAGCGAGAAACGTGCGGCCGCTTCTCGTTATACATTATGCAGTCAGTCTCATAATTGATGGCAGACACTTTAAATCAGAATAACTTTTTTTATAAATCGACCAAACGACTTCAGCTGTTCTGCCAAGCTAGATAGATTAATTTACTAGATGACATGTAATGAAAACGCAGGAAAAATTGCGTTATATAATTGCGTTAATTGTCGAGCTAGGAAGTAGATTTAACTTTGCTGCCACTACGAATTATTTGGTAGTTAGCATGATTTTGCACCATCGTATAAAAGATCGACTGTTATCCATGGAGAAGAGCCAACAATTGCAAATTGAAAAAAGATTTAGATTAAAATATTAACTAAACAGAAAGTATGACGAGTGTTGAACGTAGACATCAGATCCTTTTAAAAGGGCCTAGCCGATTTATGGTCAAAACTGCCCTTAGAGGAAAAACCCCTCTGAGTAAAATTTCAACCCCCTATCTTGCCCATGAGGTTAGTTACAGGGTAAATTAGATTTCGCGCTTCTCCGCGTATTTCCCGCACTCTGATGCTTTCTAAAATTCTGAAAAAAATGTGACATATTTTGGATTCTAAGGCTGATTTTTGATAATTTTTTCAGATTTTTTTGTTACAAACTGTGGTCGTAAACAAAAAATGAAAAACCTCCAAAAAATCGGAAAAATGCAGATTTCTCAAAAATTTGAAAACATGCTATTCTACTGTTTAGTTCCTTGTTAAAGTACTATAACAGGCAGTGTCGTCAATTTTTTTTAGATTTTTTGTTGTGGGACATCATCGTCAAAAAACAATAAAAACCGAATTTTTTCGACGTTTTTGCTATTAGGAGGAAAGTTACACTTGTTGGTTTTATCGCAGCTATATATTAAGTAATTTTTAGCATTATTAAATTGAAACAAGTAATTCTTTGACCTAAGAAATGTGATTTAAGAGAAAGAATAAATTGTATTTTGTGTGATATATACCAGAATGTTCGTAAAGTTTTGTAACATCGCCGGACGTGTGTCGAACTAAGGAGCGGATACGCTGGGGTTCTTATCCCGTCGGTGGTAAATGTTTTTTCCCATACATCATCTTTATTTTTTCAATTTCTTATATTATTTATTCATGTGATTTTAACAATATTTTTTTAATGTTTTAAAAATATTGAAGTAACATTGATTAGGCAATGAATATTTATATTATTGTGTTCGTCTACGATTTCCGCCAGATATGAAATTGCTTGTGAAAATTGGTAAGATTCCGTGAAAAGAATTTTGAACTCTACGTCTGTCATTTCCAGAAAATCAAGAAATCAATACTGTTTGAAATGGAATCTTTTTGCGGTTCCAATTGTTTTGACCATCTTAATCGGCTATGCCCTTTTAAATCTTATCACCTATACTTGCACAGTACCGAATGACAGGCTGTTGGAACTTCCAACTTCCAACTTGGTTTCACGTTAATTTTCAACATTATAAACAATTTTGCGACAACACATTTTTACGACTGTACAGTGAACCGGAGTATAATATAAAGGAATATATAAAATACCGTTCTTTACAGATCACATCTAGTTATTTACATAAATCTAGGAAATAGTTGTTATTGCATAATTATTTTCAATAAGGGTTATACAAATTCTGAATCAACATTTCACTATCAAAATATATAATAAAACATCGCAAACATTTAGCATTGTCAATATACTAAAATGCTTGATAATATCAATGTGCTGATCTTCCTGCTGTAACTCGCATCATGTCATTTTACGCCTGATTTTATTTCGAGCCGTTCGCTTCGTTGCGAGCAGCTCGCATCGTGCGAGTACTCGACTCGACTCGAAAAGCGAGTCCCGGCTCGACTGGACCCGAGCTCGGCTCGCATATGCGAGCTTGGCTGCAGGCCTAGTGCCAGGTGGGTGCTGGGATCGGTCGGTAACGGCCCCAATGTCGAGATACTCTCGTCGGTTGTGGAACTAAGAAGGTGGAACTATCACTGATCTCAAATACCAACATCGCTAAACATGCCGCGCTCGCTACCTAAATAGAACATTTGCTCGTGAATTACGGAAGAAACGTCAGTGACATAGGCAATAAATAAACGGATAATGCGTAGAATGAGAATAATTATTTTTTATTGTATAATTTCATTACACTATTATTGCCTTCTTATTTTCCATATTGTGCACCATTGTAATCATTATTTTATAATCGATAGTTTATAGGTGAAATTAATTAATTTGGAACTTATTGCGATATTTATAAAATAATGATTATTCAACAAAATATATTCTGTAATAGTTATAGAATAAAAAAAAAGAATAAATACAATATTCAAGTAATGACAAAATTCAATCGTTCTTATTGTGATCCGTAGTAACAAACACAGAAAATTATTTTTTTACTTATTTAACCGATAATACCACTTCTAATGCTGGACTGCAATTATTCAAGTAAAGGTAGTAACGAAATAAAAGTGTTATGTAATGAAACTAACTTTCGACGGATCTTATCCATATAAAGCTATTTGGTGGCAGTATTATTGCTATTTGTACAGACACACAGATACACAGATTCTTATATCTTGCAATGCACGTTGTTTTTTTCTCCGTCAACCGATTTCGATGAAATTTTCAGCTTCTGTATCCCTAACATAGAGCTAGAGATAAAAGTTTTGAAAAGTGTCTGTCATTTTAAGTTTTAATTATAATTGTATTGATTGCTATTTTTTATACCTTATAGAATTGTTTCTTTACATTTAATATTCTTTATATTTTATCAGCAATAAACTTTATGTATAATCATTAATTGTATTGTTAAATTTAACTTTCTGTGAGTAATTGTCAATACATATACATTAGTAACCACATCTATTTGTCCGCGGCGAAAACCAAGCTGTCGAACTCGAGACGGGAAGGACTCGCCGCGTCTCTTTCTTTTCATATGCTGTCCTTCTTTGCGTCCGAAACTTCCGTCGTTCATTACACAAGTAAATATCATCGGAATTTTGTCATATTTGGTACCGTTTTCCTTAGAAAAATGCCACGAGTATGTTGGTGAAAGTCCGATAGAAAAATAATTAATAATGAAAAAGTTTATTTTTTTATTTAAAGGCCAGAGCTCACGCCAGTCTTTCATCTTTTCCGAACGCTTCGACTCTCCGCGGCTCTTTCTTTCCCATACGCTGTCCTTCTTCGCGTCCGAAACATCAATCGTTCATTGCACAAGCAATTATCGTCGGAATTATATCATATTTGGTTTCATTTTAATCAGAAAAATGTCACGAATATGTTGGTAAAAGTTAAAAAAAAAAAAAATAACGAAAAATAAAGAAGTTTTGTGATTGGATTAGTAGTGGTCTTCTGGTCTCACACCGATATAGCCGACAATGTGTGGCCCACTCCTCGGGGAGGACGCTTCTCTAGTTTCGCTGTCCGCTTCTCCGTGCAACATTATATGTATCGTAGACGGATATTCTCTCCTTTTGAATGCCAGTCATTCTGGTGTGCCCAGAGTTGGGCATTATTAGATAAAAATTATTTAAATAACGATTCGAATAAAAGATACTTCATCTTTATTCGTTATTCGAAGGTTCGAATAAAAAAGGTATCCTTATTCGACGAGTATCGAATAAATAATTTTATTCGACGAGAATTTATCCGACGAATAAAGATACTTTTTTTTATTCGAAGCGGATTTATTCAAACTACGAGAAATTTTTTCATCTTTCATCTGTATCATTTATTCGAAGGCTTCAAATAAATGCTCGAATAACTTTTGCCGAGTGCCGAGCTTCAAAGACCCAGCGACGACAAGACGACATACAATGTAAACGGATGGAGAATCGCGCAGGTATGAAAGTTTAAACTTTCAGATTTTTTTGTTACAAACTGTGGTCGTAAACAAAAAATGAAAAACCTCCAAAAAATCGGAAAAATGCAGATTTCTCAAAAATTTGAAAACATGCTATTCTACTGTTTAGTTCCTTGTTAAAGTACTATAACAGGCAGTGTCGTCAATTTTTTTTAGATTTTTTGTTGTGGGACATCATCGTCAAAAAACAATAAAAACCGAATTTTTTCGACGTTTTTGCTATTAGGAGGAAAGTTACACTTGTTGGTTTTATCGCAGCTATATATTAAGTAATTTTTAGCATTATTAAATTGAAACAAGTAATTCTTTGACCTAAGAAATGTGATTTAAGAGAAAGAATAAATTGTATTTTGTGTGATATATACCAGAATGTTCGTAAAGTTTTGTAACATCGCCGGACGTGTGTCGAACTAAGGAGCGGATACGCTGGGGTTCTTATCCCGTCGGTGGTAAATGTTTTTTCCCATACATCATCTTTATTTTTTCAATTTCTTATATTATTTATTCATGTGATTTTAACAATATTTTTTTAATGTTTTAAAAATATTGAAGTAACATTGATTAGGCAATGAATATTTATATTATTGTGTTCGTCTACGATTTCCGCCAGATATGAAATTGCTTGTGAAAATTGGTAAGATTCCGTGAAAAGAATTTTGAACTCTACGTCTGTCATTTCCAGAAAATCAAGAAATCAATACTGTTTGAAATGGAATCTTTTTGCGGTTCCAATTGTTTTGACCATCTTAATCGGCTATGCCCTTTTAAATCTTATCACCTATACTTGCACAGTACCGAATGACAGGCTGTTGGAACTTCCAACTTCCAACTTGGTTTCACGTTAATTTTCAACATTATAAACAATTTTGCGACAACACATTTTTACGACTGTACAGTGAACCGGAGTATAATGTAAAGGAATATATAAAATACCGTTCTTTACAGATCACATCTAGTTATTTACATAAATCTAAATTGTTGTTATTGCATAATTATTTTCAATAAGGGTTATACAAATTCTGAATCAACATTTCACTATCAAAATATATAATAAAACATCGCAAACATTTAGCATTGTCAATATACTAAAATGCTTGATAATATCAATGTGCTGATCTTCCTGCTGTAACTCGCATCATGTCATTTTACGCCTGATTTTATTTCGAGCCGTTCGCTTCGTTGCGAGCAGCTCGCATCGTGCGAGTACTCGACTCGACTCGAAAAGCGAGTCCCGGCTCGACTGGACCCGAGCTCGGCTCGCATATGCGAGCTTGGCTGCAGGCCTAGTGCCAGGTGGGTGCTGGGATCGGTCGGTAACGGCCCCAATGTCGAGATACTCTCGTCGGTTGTGGAACTAAGAAACTGGAACTATCACTGATCTCAAATACCAACATCGCTAAACATGCCGCGCTCGCTACCTAAATAGAACATTTGCTCGTGAATTACGGAAGAAACGTCAGTGACATAGGCAATAAATAAACGGATAATGCGTAGAATGAGAATAATTATTTTTTATTGTATAATTTCATTACACTATTATTGCCTTCTTATTTTCCATATTGTGCACCATTGTAATCATTGTTTTATAATCGATAGTTTATAGGTGAAATTAATTAATTTGGAACTTATTGCGATATTTATAAAATAATGATTATTCAACAAAATATATTCTGTAATAGTTATAGAATAAACAAAAAGAATAAATACAATATTCAAGTAATGACAAAATTCAATCGTTCTTATTGTGATCCGTAGTAACAAACACAGAAAATTATTTTTTTACTTATTTAACCGATAATACCACTTCTAATGCTGGACTGCAATTATTCAAGTAAAGGTAGTAACGAAATAAAAGTGTTATGTAATGAAACTAACTTTCGACGGATCTTATCCATATAAAGCTATTTGGTGGGCAGTATTATTTGATTTATTCAAACTACGAGAAATTTTTTCATCTTTCATCTGTATCATTTATTCGAAGGCTTCAAATAAATGCTCGAATAACTTTTGCCGAGTGCCGAGCTTCAAAGACCCAGCGACGACAGACGACATACAATGTAAACGGATGGAGAATCGCGCACGTATGAAAGTTTAAACTTTCTGATTTTTTTGTTACAAACTGTGGTCGTAAAAAAATGAAAAACCTCCAAAAAATCGGAAAAATGCAGATTTCTCAAAAATTTGAAAACATGCTATTCTACTGTTTAGTTCCTTGTTAAAGTACTATAACAGGCAGTGTCGTCAATTTTTTTTAGATTTTTTGTTGTGGGACATCATCGTCAAAAAACAATAAAAACCGAATTTTTTCGACGTTTTTGCTATTAGGAGGAAAGTTACACTTGTTGGTTTTATCGCAGCTATATATTAAGTAATTTTTAGCATTATTAAATTGAAACAAGTAATTCTTTGACCTAAGAAATGTGATTTAAGAGAAAGAATAAATTGTATTTTGTGTGATATATACCAGAATGTTCGTAAAGTTTTGTAACATCGCCGGACGTGTCGAACTAAGGAGCGGATACGCTGGGGTTCTTATCCCGTCGGTGGTAAATGTTTTTTCCCATACATCATCTTTATTTTTTCAATTTCTTATATTATTTATTCATGTGATTTTAACAATATTTTTTTAATGTTTTAAAAATATTGAAGTAACATTGATTAGGCAATGAATATTTATATTATTGTGTTCGTCTACGATTTCCGCCAGATATGAAATTGCTTGTGAAAATTGGTAAGATTCCGTGAAAAGAATTTTGAACTCTACGTCTGTCATTTCCAGAAAATCAAGAAATCAATACTGTTTGAAATGGAATCTTTTTGCGGTTCCAATTGTTTTGACCATCTTAATCGGCTATGCCCTTTTAAATCTTATCACCTATACTTGCACAGTACCGAATGACAGGCTGTTGGAACTTCCAACTTCCAACTTGGTTTCACGTTAATTTTCAACATTATAAACAATTTTGCGACAACACATTTTTACGACTGTACACTGAACCCCGGAGTATAATATAAAGGAATATATAAAATACCGTTCTTTACAGATCACATCTAGTTATTTACATAAATCTAAATAGTTGTTATTGCATAATTATTTTCAATAAGGGTTATACAAATTCTGAATCAACATTTCACTATCAAAATATATAATAAAACATCGCAAACATTTAGCATTGTCAATATACTAAAATGCTTGATAATATCAATGTGCTGATCTTCCTGCTGTAACTCGCATCATGTCATTTTACGCCTGATTTTATTTCGAGCCGTTCGCTTCGTTGCGAGCAGCTCGCATCGTGCGAGTACTCGACTCGACTCGAAAAGCTAGTCCCGGCTCGACTGGACCCGAGCTCGGCTCGCATATGCGAGCTTGGCTGCAGGCCTAGTGCCAGGTGGGTGCTGGGATCGGTCGGTAACGGCCCCAATGTCGAGATACTCTCGTCGGTTGTGGAACTAAGAAAGTGGAACTATCACTGATCTCAAATACCAACATCGCTAAACATGCCGCGCTCGCTACCTAAATAGAACATTTGCTCGTGAATTACGGAAGAAACGTCAGTGACATAGGCAATAAATAAACGGATAATGCGTAGAATGAGAATAATTATTTTTTATTGTATAATTTCATTACACTATTATTGCCTTCTTATTTTCCATATTATTCACCATTGTAATCATTATTTTATAATCGATAGTTTATAGGTGAAATTAATTAATTTGGAACTTATTGCGATATTTATAAAATAATGATTATTCAACAAAATATATTCTGTAATAGTTATAGAATAAACAAAAAGAACAAATACAATATTCAAGTAATGACAAAATTCAATCGTTCTTATTGTGATCCGTAGTAACAAACACAGAAAATTATTTTTTTTTACTTATTTAACCGATAATACCACTTCTAATGCTGGACTGCAATTATTCAAGTAAAGGTAGTAACGAAATAAAAGTGTTATGTAATGAAACTAACTTTCGACGGATCTTATCCATATAAAGCTATTTGGTGGCAGTATTATTGCTATTTGTACAGACACACAGATACACAGATTCTTATATCTTGCAATGCACGTTGTTTTTTTCTCCGTCAACCGATTTCGATGAAATTTTCAGCTTCTGTATCCCTAACATAGAGGTAGAGATAAAAGTTTTGAAAAGTGTCTGTCATTTTAAGTTTTAATTATAATTGTATTGATTGCTATTTTTTATACCTTATAGAATTGTTTCTTTACATTTAATATTCTTTATATTTTATCAGCAATAAACTTTATGTATAATCATTAATTGTATTGTTTAAATTTAACTTTCTGTGAGTAATTGTCAATACATATACATTAGTAACCACATCTATTTGTCCGCGGCGAAAACCAAGCTGTCGAACTCGAGACGGGAAGGACTCGCCGCGTCTCTTTCTTTTCATATGCTGTCCTTCTTTGCGTCCGAAACTTCCGTCGTTCATTACACAAGTAAATATCATCGGAATTTTGTCATATTTGGTACCGTTTTCCTTAGAAAAATGCCACGAGTATGTTGGTGAAAGTCCGATAGAAAAATAATTAATAATGAAAAAGTTTATTTTTTTATTTAAAGGCCTGAGCTCACGCCAGTCTTTCATCTTTTCCGAACGCTTCGACTCTCCGCGGCTCTTTCTTTCCCATACGCTGTCCTTTTTCGCGTCCGAAACATCAATCGTTCATTACACAAGCAATTATCGTCGGAATTATATCATATTTGGTTTCATTTTAATCAGAAAAATGTCACGAATATGTTGGTAAAAGTTAAAAAAAAAAAGAATAACGAAAAATAAAGAAGTTTTGTGATTGGATTAGTAGTGGTCTTCTGGTCTCACACCGATATAGCCGACAATGTGTGGCCCACTCCTCGGGGAGGACGCTTCTCTAGTTTCGCTGTCCGCTTCTCCGTGCCACATTATATGTATCGTAGACGGATATTCTCTCCTTTTGAATGCCAGTCATTCTGGTGTGCCCAGAGTTGGGCATTATTAGATAAAAATTATTTAAATAACGATTCGAATAAAAGATACTTCATCTTTATTCGTTATTCGAAGGTTCGAATAAAAAAGGTATCCTTATTCGACGAGTATCGAATAAATAATTTTATTCGACGAGAATTTATCCGACGAATAAAGATACTTTTTTTTATTCGAAGCGGATTTATTCAAACTACGAGAAATTTTTTCATCTTTCATCTGTATCATTTATTCGAAGGCTTCAAATAAATGCTCGAATAACTTTTGCCGAGTGCCGAGCTTCAAAGACCCAGCGACGACAAGACGACATACAATGTAAACGGATGGAGAATCGCGCAGGTATGAAAGTTTAAACTTTCAGATTTTTTTGTTACAAACTGTGGTCGTAAACAAAAAATGAAAAACCTCCAAAAAATCGGAAAAATGCAGATTTCTCAAAAATTTGAAAACATGCTATTCTACTGTTTAGTTCCTTGTTAAAGTACTATAACAGGCAGTGTCGTCAATTTTTTTTAGATTTTTTGTTGTGGGACATCATCGTCAAAAAACAATAAAAACCGAATTTTTTCGACGTTTTTGCTATTAGGAGGAAAGTTACACTTGTTGGTTTTATCGCAGCTATATATTAAGTAATTTTTAGCATTATTAAATTGAAACAAGTAATTCTTTGACCTAAGAAATGTGATTTAAGAGAAAGAATAAATTGTATTTTGTGTGATATATACCAGAATGTTCGTAAAGTTTTGTAACATCGCCGGACGTGTGTCGAACTAAGGAGCGGATACGCTGGGGTTCTTATCCCGTCGGTGGTAAATGTTTTTTCCCATACATCATCTTTATTTTTTCAATTTCTTATATTATTTATTCATGTGATTTTAACAATATTTTTTTAATGTTTTAAAAATATTGAAGTAACATTGATTAGGCAATGAATATTTATATTATTGTGTTCGTCTACGATTTCCGCCAGATATGAAATTGCTTGTGAAAATTGGTAAGATTCCGTGAAAAGAATTTTGAACTCTACGTCTGTCATTTCCAGAAAATCAAGAAATCAATACTGTTTGAAATGGAATCTTTTTGCGGTTCCAATTGTTTTGACCATCTTAATCGGCTATGCCCTTTTAAATCTTATCACCTATACTTGCACAGTACCGAATGACAGGCTGTTGGAACTTCCAACTTCCAACTTGGTTTCACGTTAATTTTCAACATTATAAACAATTTTGCGACAACACATTTTTACGACTGTACAGTGAACCGGAGTATAATATAAAGGAATATATAAAATACCGTTCTTTACAGATCACAGCTAGTTATTTACATAAATCTAGGAAATAGTTGTTATTGCATAATTATTTTCAATAAGGGTTATAGAAATTCTGAATCAACATTTCACTATCAAAATATATAATAAAACATCGCAAACATTTAGCATTGTCAATATACTAAAATGCTTGATAATATCGATGTGCTGATCTTCCCGCTGTAACTCGCATCTTGTCATTTTACGCCTGATTTTATTTCGAGCCGTTCGCTTCGTTGCGAGCAGCTCGCATCGTGCGAGTACTCGACTCGACTCGAAAAGCGAGTCCCGGCTCGACTGGACCCGAGCTCGGCTCGCATATGCGAGCTTGGCTGCAGGCCTAGTGCCAGGTGGGTGCTGGGATCGGTCGGTAACGGCCCCGATGTCGAGATACTCTCGTCGGTTGTGGAACTAAGAAAGTGGAACTATCACTGATCTCAAATACCAACATCGCTAAACATGCCGCGCTCGCTACCTAAATAGAACATTTGCTCGTGAATTACGGAAGAAACGTCAGTGACATAGGCAATAAATAAACGGATAATGCGTAGAATGAGAATAATTATTTTTTATTGTATAATTTCATTACACTATTATTGCCTTCTTATTTTCCATATTATTCACCATTGTAATCATTATTTTATAATCGATAGTTTATAGGTGAAATTAATTAATTTGGAACTTATTGCGATATTTATAAAATAATGATTATTCAACAAAATATATTCTGTAATAGTTATAGAATAAAAAAAAAAAGAATAAATACAATATTCAAGTAATGACAAAATTCAATCGTTCTTATTGTGATCCGTAGTAACAAACACAGAAAATTATTTTTTTTTACTTATTTAACCGATAATACCACTTCTAATGCTGGACTGCAATTATTCAAGTAAAGGTAGTAACGAAATAAAAGTGTTATGTAATGAAACTAACTTTCGACGGATCTTATCCATATAAAGCTATTTGGTGGCAGTATTATTTGATTTATTCAAACTACGAGAAATTTTTTCATCTTTCATCTGTATCATTTATTCGAAGGCTTCAAATAAATGCTCGAATAACTTTTGCCGAGTGCCGAGCTTCAAAGACCCAGCGACGACAGACGACATACAATGTAAACGGATGGAGAATCGCGCACGTATGAAAGTTTAAACTTTCTGATTTTTTTGTTACAAACTGTGGTCGTAAAAAAAATGAAAAACCTCCAAAAAATCGGAAAAATGCAGATTTCTCAAAAATTTGAAAACATGCTATTCTACTGTTTAGTTCCTTGTTAAAGTACTATAACAGGCAGTGTCGTCAATTTTTTTTAGATTTTTTGTTGTGGGACATCATCGTCAAAAAACAATAAAAACCGAATTTTTTCGACGTTTTTGCTATTAGGAGGAAAGTTACACTTGTTGGTTTTATCGCAGCTATATATTAAGTAATTTTTAGCATTATTAAATTGAAACAAGTAATTCTTTGACCTAAGAAATGTGATTTAAGAGAAAGAATAAATTGTATTTTGTGTGATATATACCAGAATGTTCGTAAAGTTTTGTAACATCGCCGGACGTGTGTCGAACTAAGGAGCGGATACGCTGGGGTTCTTATCCCGTCGGTGGTAAATGTTTTTTCCCATACATCATCTTTATTTTTTCAATTTCTTATATTATTTATTCATGTGATTTTAACAATATTTTTTTAATGTTTTAAAAATATTGAAGTAACATTGATTAGGCAATGAATATTTATATTATTGTGTTCGTCTACGATTTCCGCCAGATATGAAATTGCTTGTGAAAATTGGTAAGATTCCGTGAAAAGAATTTTGAACTCTACGTCTGTCATTTCCAGAAAATCAAGAAATCAATACTGTTTGAAATGGAATCTTTTTGCGGTTCCAATTGTTTTGACCATCTTAATCGGCTATGCCCTTTTAAATCTTATCACCTATACTTGCACAGTACCGAATGACAGGCTGTTGGAACTTCCAACTTCCAACTTGGTTTCACGTTAATTTTCAACATTATAAACAATTTTGCGACAACACATTTTTACGACTGTACAGTGAACCGGAGTATAATATAAAGGAATATATAAAATACCGTTCTTTACAGATCACATCTAGTTATTTACATAAATCTAGGAAATAGTTGTTATTGCATAATTATTTTCAATAAGGGTTATACAAATTCTGAATCAACATTTCACTATCAAAATATATAATAAAACATCGCAAACATTTAGCATTGTCAATATACTAAAATGCTTGATAATATCAATGTGCTGATCTTCCTGCTGTAACTCGCATCATGTCATTTTACGCCTGATTTTATTTCGAGCCGTTCGCTTCGTTGCGAGCAGCTCGCATCGTGCGAGTACTCGACTCGACTCGAAAAGCGAGTCCCGGCTCGACTGGACCCGAGCTCGGCTCGCATATGCGAGCTTGGCTGCAGGCCTAGTGCCAGGTGGGTGCTGGGATCGGTCGGTAACGGCCCCAATGTCGAGATACTCTCGTCGGTTGTGGAACTAAGAAAGTGGAACTATCACTGATCTCAAATACCAACATCGCTAAACATGCCGCGCTCGCTACCTAAATAGAACATTTGCTCGTGAATTACGGAAGAAACGTCAGTGACATAGGCAATAAATAAACGGATAATGCGTAGAATGAAAATAATTATTTTTTATTGTATAATTTCATTACACTATTATTGCCTTCTTATTTTCCATATTATTCACCATTGTAATCATTGTTTTATAATCGATAGTTTATAGGTGTAATTAATTAATTTGGAACTTATTGCGATATTTATAAAATAATGATTATTCAACAAAATATATTCTGTAATAGTTATAGAATGAAAAAAAAAAGAATAAATACAATATTCAAGTAATGACAAAATTCAATCGTTCTTATTGTGATCCGTAGTAACAAACACAGAAAATTATTTTTTTTTACTTATTTAACCGATAATACCACTTCTAATGCTGGACTGCAATTATTCAAGTAAAGGTAGTAACGAAATAAAAGTGTTATGTAATGAAACTAACTTTCGACGGATCTTATCCATATAAAGCTATTTGGTGGCAGTATTATTTGATTTATTCAAACTACGAGAAATTTTTTCATCTTTCATCTGTATCATTTATTCGAAGGCTTCAAATAAATGCTCGAATAACTTTTGCCGAGTGCCGAGCTTCAAAGACCCAGCGACGACAGACGACATACAATGTAAACGGATGGAGAATCGCGCACGTATGAAAGTTTAAACTTTCTGATTTTTTTGTTACAAACTGTGGTCGTAAAAAAAATGAAAAACCTCCAAAAAATCGGAAAAATGCTATTCTACTGTTTAGTTCCTTGTTAAAGTACTATAACAGGCAGTGTCGTCAATTTTTTTTAGATTTTTTGTTGTGGGACATCATCGTCAAAAAACAATAAAAACCGAATTTTTTCGACGTTTTTGCTATTAGGAGGAAAGTTACACTTGTTGGTTTTATCGCAGCTATATATTAAGTAATTTTTAGCATTATTAAATTGAAACAAGTAATTCTTTGACCTAAGAAATGTGATTTTAGAGAAAGAATAAATTGTATTTTGTGTGATATATACCAGAATGTTCGTAAAGTTTTGTAACATCGCCGGACGTGTGTCGAACTAAGGAGCGGATACGCTGGGGTTCTTATCCCGTCGGTGGTAAATGTTTTTTCCCATACATCATCTTTATTTTTTCAATTTCTTATATTATTTATTCATGTGATTTTAACAATATTTTTTTAATGTTTTAAAAATATTGAAGTAACATTGATTAGGCAATGAATATTTATATTATTGTGTTCGTCTACGATTTCCGCCAGATATGAAATTGCTTGTGAAAATTGGTAAGATTCCGTGAAAAGAATTTTGAACTCTACGTCTGTCATTTCCAGAAAATCAAGAAATCAATACTGTTTGAAATGGAATCTTTTTGCGGTTCCAATTGTTTTGACCATCTTAATCGGCTATGCCCTTTTAAATCTTATCACCTATACTTGCACAGTACCGAATGACAGGCTGTTGGAACTTCCAACTTCCAACTTGGTTTCACGTTAATTTTCAACATTATAAACAATTTTGCGACAACACATTTTTACGACTGTACACTGAACCCCGGAGTATAATATAAAGGAATATATAAAATACCGTTCTTTACAGATCACATCTAGTTATTTACATAAATCTAAATAGTTGTTATTGCATAATTATTTTCAATAAGGGTTATACAAATTCTGAATCAACATTTCACTATCAAAATATATAATAAAACATCGCAAACATTTAGCATTGTCAATATACTAAAATGCTTGATAATATCAATGTGCTGATCTTCCTGCTGTAACTCGCATCATGTCATTTTACGCCTGATTTTATTTCGAGCCGTTCGCTTCGTTGCGAGCAGCTCGCATCGTGCGAGTACTCGACTCGACTCGAAAAGCTAGTCCCGGCTCGACTGGACCCGAGCTCGGCTCGCATATGCGAGCTTGGCTGCAGGCCTAGTGCCAGGTGGGTGCTGGGATCGGTCGGTAACGGCCCCAATGTCGAGATACTCTCGTCGGTTGTGGAACTAAGAAAGTGGAACTATCACTGATCTCAAATACCAACATCGCTAAACATGCCGCGCTCGCTACCTAAATAGAACATTTGCTCGTGAATTACGGAAGAAACGTCAGTGACATAGGCAATAAATAAACGGATAATGCGTAGAATGAGAATAATTATTTTTTATTGTATAATTTCATTACACTATTATTGCCTTCTTATTTTCCATATTATTCACCATTGTAATCATTATTTTATAATCGATAGTTTATAGGTGAAATTAATTAATTTGGAACTTATTGCGATATTTATAAAATAATGATTATTCAACAAAATATATTCTGTAATAGTTATAGAATAAACAAAAAGAATAAATACAATATTCAAGTAATGACAAAATTCAATCGTTCTTATTGTGATCCGTAGTAACAAACACAGAAAATTATTTTTTTTTACTTATTTAACCGATAATACCACTTCTAATGCTGGACTGCAATTATTCAAGTAAAGGTAGTAACGAAATAAAAGTGTTATGTAATGAAACTAACTTTCGACGGATCTTATCCATATAAAGCTATTTGGTGGCAGTATTATTGCTATTTGTACAGACACACAGATACACAGATTCTTATATCTTGCAATGCACGTTGTTTTTTTCTCCGTCAACCGATTTCGATGAAATTTTCAGCTTCTGTATCCCTAACATAGAGGTAGAGATAAAAGTTTTGAAAAGTGTCTGTCATTTTAAGTTTTAATTATAATTGTATTGATTGCTATTTTTTATACCTTATAGAATTGTTTCTTTACATTTAATATTCTTTATATTTTATCAGCAATAAACTTTATGTATAATCATTAATTGTATTGTTTAAATTTAACTTTCTGTGAGTAATTGTCAATACATATACATTAGTAACCACATCTATTTGTCCGCGGCGAAAACCAAGCTGTCGAACTCGAGACGGGAAGGACTCGCCGCGTCTCTTTCTTTTCATATGCTGTCCTTCTTTGCGTCCGAAACTTCCGTCGTTCATTACACAAGTAAATATCATCGGAATTTTGTCATATTTGGTACCGTTTTCCTTAGAAAAATGCCACGAGTATGTTGGTGAAAGTCCGATAGAAAAATAATTAATAATGAAAAAGTTTATTTTTTTATTTAAAGGCCTGAGCTCACGCCAGTCTTTCATCTTTTCCGAACGCTTCGACTCTCCGCGGCTCTTTCTTTCCCATACGCTGTCCTTTTTCGCGTCCGAAACATCAATCGTTCATTACACAAGCAATTATCGTCGGAATTATATCATATTTGGTTTCATTTTAATCAGAAAAATGTCACGAATATGTTGGTAAAAGTTAAAAAAAAAAAGAATAACGAAAAATAAAGAAGTTTTGTGATTGGATTAGTAGTGGTCTTCTGGTCTCACACCGATATAGCCGACAATGTGTGGCCCACTCCTCGGGGAGGACGCTTCTCTAGTTTCGCTGTCCGCTTCTCCGTGCCACATTATATGTATCGTAGACGGATATTCTCTCCTTTTGAATGCCAGTCATTCTGGTGTGCCCAGAGTTGGGCATTATTAGATAAAAATTATTTAAATAACGATTCGAATAAAAGATACTTCATCTTTATTCGTTATTCGAAGGTTCGAATAAAAAAGGTATCCTTATTCGACGAGTATCGAATAAATAATTTTATTCGACGAGAATTTATCCGACGAATAAAGATACTTTTTTTTATTCGAAGCGGATTTATTCAAACTACGAGAAATTTTTTCATCTTTCATCTGTATCATTTATTCGAAGGCTTCAAATAAATGCTCGAATAACTTTTGCCGAGTGCCGAGCTTCAAAGACCCAGCGACGACAAGACGACATACAATGTAAACGGATGGAGAATCGCGCAGGTATGAAAGTTTAAACTTTCAGATTTTTTTGTTACAAACTGTGGTCGTAAACAAAAAATGAAAAACCTCCAAAAAATCGGAAAAATGCAGATTTCTCAAAAATTTGAAAACATGCTATTCTACTGTTTAGTTCCTTGTTAAAGTACTATAACAGGCAGTGTCGTCAATTTTTTTTAGATTTTTTGTTGTGGGACATCATCGTCAAAAAACAATAAAAACCGAATTTTTTCGACGTTTTTGCTATTAGGAGGAAAGTTACACTTGTTGGTTTTATCGCAGCTATATATTAAGTAATTTTTAGCATTATTAAATTGAAACAAGTAATTCTTTGACCTAAGAAATGTGATTTAAGAGAAAGAATAAATTGTATTTTGTGTGATATATACCAGAATGTTCGTAAAGTTTTGTAACATCGCCGGACGTGTGTCGAACTAAGGAGCGGATACGCTGGGGTTCTTATCCCGTCGGTGGTAAATGTTTTTTCCCATACATCATCTTTATTTTTTCAATTTCTTATATTATTTATTCATGTGATTTTAACAATATTTTTTTAATGTTTTAAAAATATTGAAGTAACATTGATTAGGCAATGAATATTTATATTATTGTGTTCGTCTACGATTTCCGCCAGATATGAAATTGCTTGTGAAAATTGGTAAGATTCCGTGAAAAGAATTTTGAACTCTACGTCTGTCATTTCCAGAAAATCAAGAAATCAATACTGTTTGAAATGGAATCTTTTTGCGGTTCCAATTGTTTTGACCATCTTAATCGGCTATGCCCTTTTAAATCTTATCACCTATACTTGCACAGTACCGAATGACAGGCTGTTGGAACTTCCAACTTCCAACTTGGTTTCACGTTAATTTTCAACATTATAAACAATTTTGCGACAACACATTTTTACGACTGTACAGTGAACCGGAGTATAATGTAAAGGAATATATAAAATACCGTTCTTTACAGATCACATCTAGTTATTTACATAAATCTAAATTGTTGTTATTGCATAATTATTTTCAATAAGGGTTATACAAATTCTGAATCAACATTTCACTATCAAAATATATAATAAAACATCGCAAACATTTAGCATTGTCAATATACTAAAATGCTTGATAATATCAATGTGCTGATCTTCCTGCTGTAACTCGCATCATGTCATTTTACGCCTGATTTTATTTCGAGCCGTTCGCTTCGTTGCGAGCAGCTCGCATCGTGCGAGTACTCGACTCGACTCGAAAAGCGAGTCCCGGCTCGACTGGACCCGAGCTCGGCTCGCATATGCGAGCTTGGCTGCAGGCCTAGTGCCAGGTGGGTGCTGGGATCGGTCGGTAACGGCCCCAATGTCGAGATACTCTCGTCGGTTGTGGAACTAAGAAACTGGAACTATCACTGATCTCAAATACCAACATCGCTAAACATGCCGCGCTCGCTACCTAAATAGAACATTTGCTCGTGAATTACGGAAGAAACGTCAGTGACATAGGCAATAAATAAACGGATAATGCGTAGAATGAGAATAATTATTTTTTATTGTATAATTTCATTACACTATTATTGCCTTCTTATTTTCCATATTGTGCACCATTGTAATCATTGTTTTATAATCGATAGTTTATAGGTGAAATTAATTAATTTGGAACTTATTGCGATATTTATAAAATAATGATTATTCAACAAAATATATTCTGTAATAGTTATAGAATAAACAAAAAGAATAAATACAATATTCAAGTAATGACAAAATTCAATCGTTCTTATTGTGATCCGTAGTAACAAACACAGAAAATTATTTTTTTACTTATTTAACCGATAATACCACTTCTAATGCTGGACTGCAATTATTCAAGTAAAGGTAGTAACGAAATAAAAGTGTTATGTAATGAAACTAACTTTCGACGGATCTTATCCATATAAAGCTATTTGGTGGGCAGTATTATTTGATTTATTCAAACTACGAGAAATTTTTTCATCTTTCATCTGTATCATTTATTCGAAGGCTTCAAATAAATGCTCGAATAACTTTTGCCGAGTGCCGAGCTTCAAAGACCCAGCGACGACAAGACGACATACAATGTAAACGGATGGAGAATCGCGCAGGTATGAAAGTTTAAACTTTCAGATTTTTTTGTTACAAACTGTGGTCGTAAACAAAAAATGAAAAACCTCCAAAAAATCGGAAAAATGCAGATTTCTCAAAAATTTGAAAACATGCTATTCTACTGTTTAGTTCCTTGTTAAAGTACTATAACAGGCAGTGTCGTCAATTTTTTTTAGATTTTTTGTTGTGGGACATCATCGTCAAAAAACAATAAAAACCGAATTTTTTCGACGTTTTTGCTATTAGGAGGAAAGTTACACTTGTTGGTTTTATCGCAGCTATATATTAAGTAATTTTTAGCATTATTAAATTGAAACAAGTAATTCTTTGACCTAAGAAATGTGATTTAAGAGAAAGAATAAATTGTATTTTGTGTGATATATACCAGAATGTTCGTAAAGTTTTGTAACATCGCCGGACGTGTGTCGAACTAAGGAGCGGATACGCTGGGGTTCTTATCCCGTCGGTGGTAAATGTTTTTTCCCATACATCATCTTTATTTTTTCAATTTCTTATATTATTTATTCATGTGATTTTAACAATATTTTTTTAATGTTTTAAAAATATTGAAGTAACATTGATTAGGCAATGAATATTTATATTATTGTGTTCGTCTACGATTTCCGCCAGATATGAAATTGCTTGTGAAAATTGGTAAGATTCCGTGAAAAGAATTTTGAACTCTACGTCTGTCATTTCCAGAAAATCAAGAAATCAATACTGTTTGAAATGGAATCTTTTTGCGGTTCCAATTGTTTTGACCATCTTAATCGGCTATGCCCTTTTAAATCTTATCACCTATACTTGCACAGTACCGAATGACAGGCTGTTGGAACTTCCAACTTCCAACTTGGTTTCACGTTAATTTTCAACATTATAAACAATTTTGCGACAACACATTTTTACGACTGTACAGTGAACCGGAGTATAATGTAAAGGAATATATAAAATACCGTTCTTTACAGATCACATCTAGTTATTTACATAAATCTAAATTGTTGTTATTGCATAATTATTTTCAATAAGGGTTATACAAATTCTGAATCAACATTTCACTATCAAAATATATAATAAAACATCGCAAACATTTAGCATTGTCAATATACTAAAATGCTTGATAATATCAATGTGCTGATCTTCCTGCTGTAACTCGCATCATGTCATTTTACGCCTGATTTTATTTCGAGCCGTTCGCTTCGTTGCGAGCAGCTCGCATCGTGCGAGTACTCGACTCGACTCGAAAAGCGAGTCCCGGCTCGACTGGACCCGAGCTCGGCTCGCATATGCGAGCTTGGCTGCAGGCCTAGTGCCAGGTGGGTGCTGGGATCGGTCGGTAACGGCCCCAATGTCGAGATACTCTCGTCGGTTGTGGAACTAAGAAACTGGAACTATCACTGATCTCAAATACCAACATCGCTAAACATGCCGCGCTCGCTACCTAAATAGAACATTTGCTCGTGAATTACGGAAGAAACGTCAGTGACATAGGCAATAAATAAACGGATAATGCGTAGAATGAGAATAATTATTTTTTATTGTATAATTTCATTACACTATTATTGCCTTCTTATTTTCCATATTGTGCACCATTGTAATCATTGTTTTATAATCGATAGTTTATAGGTGAAATTAATTAATTTGGAACTTATTGCGATATTTATAAAATAATGATTATTCAACAAAATATATTCTGTAATAGTTATAGAATAAACAAAAAGAATAAATACAATATTCAAGTAATGACAAAATTCAATCGTTCTTATTGTGATCCGTAGTAACAAACACAGAAAATTATTTTTTTACTTATTTAACCGATAATACCACTTCTAATGCTGGACTGCAATTATTCAAGTAAAGGTAGTAACGAAATAAAAGTGTTATGTAATGAAACTAACTTTCGACGGATCTTATCCATATAAAGCTATTTGGTGGGCAGTATTATTTGATTTATTCAAACTACGAGAAATTTTTTCATCTTTCATCTGTATCATTTATTCGAAGGCTTCAAATAAATGCTCGAATAACTTTTGCCGAGTGCCGAGCTTCAAAGACCCAGCGACGACAGACGACATACAATGTAAACGGATGGAGAATCGCGCACGTATGAAAGTTTAAACTTTCTGATTTTTTTGTTACAAACTGTGGTCGTAAAAAAATGAAAAACCTCCAAAAAATCGGAAAAATGCAGATTTCTCAAAAATTTGAAAACATGCTATTCTACTGTTTAGTTCCTTGTTAAAGTACTATAACAGGCAGTGTCGTCAATTTTTTTTAGATTTTTTGTTGTGGGACATCATCGTCAAAAAACAATAAAAACCGAATTTTTTCGACGTTTTTGCTATTAGGAGGAAAGTTACACTTGTTGGTTTTATCGCAGCTATATATTAAGTAATTTTTAGCATTATTAAATTGAAACAAGTAATTCTTTGACCTAAGAAATGTGATTTAAGAGAAAGAATAAATTGTATTTTGTGTGATATATACCAGAATGTTCGTAAAGTTTTGTAACATCGCCGGACGTGTCGAACTAAGGAGCGGATACGCTGGGGTTCTTATCCCGTCGGTGGTAAATGTTTTTTCCCATACATCATCTTTATTTTTTCAATTTCTTATATTATTTATTCATGTGATTTTAACAATATTTTTTTAATGTTTTAAAAATATTGAAGTAACATTGATTAGGCAATGAATATTTATATTATTGTGTTCGTCTACGATTTCCGCCAGATATGAAATTGCTTGTGAAAATTGGTAAGATTCCGTGAAAAGAATTTTGAACTCTACGTCTGTCATTTCCAGAAAATCAAGAAATCAATACTGTTTGAAATGGAATCTTTTTGCGGTTCCAATTGTTTTGACCATCTTAATCGGCTATGCCCTTTTAAATCTTATCACCTATACTTGCACAGTACCGAATGACAGGCTGTTGGAACTTCCAACTTCCAACTTGGTTTCACGTTAATTTTCAACATTATAAACAATTTTGCGACAACACATTTTTACGACTGTACACTGAACCCCGGAGTATAATATAAAGGAATATATAAAATACCGTTCTTTACAGATCACATCTAGTTATTTACATAAATCTAAATAGTTGTTATTGCATAATTATTTTCAATAAGGGTTATACAAATTCTGAATCAACATTTCACTATCAAAATATATAATAAAACATCGCAAACATTTAGCATTGTCAATATACTAAAATGCTTGATAATATCAATGTGCTGATCTTCCTGCTGTAACTCGCATCATGTCATTTTACGCCTGATTTTATTTCGAGCCGTTCGCTTCGTTGCGAGCAGCTCGCATCGTGCGAGTACTCGACTCGACTCGAAAAGCGAGTCCCGGCTCGACTGGACCCGAGCTCGGCTCGCATATGCGAGCTTGGCTGCAGGCCTAGTGCCAGGTGGGTGCTGGGATCGGTCGGTAACGGCCCCAATGTCGAGATACTCTCGTCGGTTGTGGAACTAAGAAAGTGGAACTATCACTGATCTCAAATACCAACATCGCTAAACATGCCGCGCTCGCTACCTAAATAGAACATTTGCTCGTGAATTACGGAAGAAACGTCAGTGACATAGGCAATAAATAAACGGATAATGCGTAGAATGAAAATAATTATTTTTTATTGTATAATTTCATTACACTATTATTGCCTTCTTATTTTCCATATTATTCACCATTGTAATCATTGTTTTATAATCGATAGTTTATAGGTGTAATTAATTAATTTGGAACTTATTGCGATATTTATAAAATAATGATTATTCAACAAAATATATTCTGTAATAGTTATAGAATGAAAAAAAAAAGAATAAATACAATATTCAAGTAATGACAAAATTCAATCGTTCTTATTGTGATCCGTAGTAACAAACACAGAAAATTATTTTTTTTTACTTATTTAACCGATAATACCACTTCTAATGCTGGACTGCAATTATTCAAGTAAAGGTAGTAACGAAATAAAAGTGTTATGTAATGAAACTAACTTTCGACGGATCTTATCCATATAAAGCTATTTGGTGGCAGTATTATTTGATTTATTCAAACTACGAGAAATTTTTTCATCTTTCATCTGTATCATTTATTCGAAGGCTTCAAATAAATGCTCGAATAACTTTTGCCGAGTGCCGAGCTTCAAAGACCCAGCGACGACAGACGACATACAATGTAAACGGATGGAGAATCGCGCACGTATGAAAGTTTAAACTTTCTGATTTTTTTGTTACAAACTGTGGTCGTAAAAAAAATGAAAAACCTCCAAAAAATCGGAAAAATGCTATTCTACTGTTTAGTTCCTTGTTAAAGTACTATAACAGGCAGTGTCGTCAATTTTTTTTAGATTTTTTGTTGTGGGACATCATCGTCAAAAAACAATAAAAACCGAATTTTTTCGACGTTTTTGCTATTAGGAGGAAAGTTACACTTGTTGGTTTTATCGCAGCTATATATTAAGTAATTTTTAGCATTATTAAATTGAAACAAGTAATTCTTTGACCTAAGAAATGTGATTTTAGAGAAAGAATAAATTGTATTTTGTGTGATATATACCAGAATGTTCGTAAAGTTTTGTAACATCGCCGGACGTGTGTCGAACTAAGGAGCGGATACGCTGGGGTTCTTATCCCGTCGGTGGTAAATGTTTTTTCCCATACATCATCTTTATTTTTTCAATTTCTTATATTATTTATTCATGTGATTTTAACAATATTTTTTTAATGTTTTAAAAATATTGAAGTAACATTGATTAGGCAATGAATATTTATATTATTGTGTTCGTCTACGATTTCCGCCAGATATGAAATTGCTTGTGAAAATTGGTAAGATTCCGTGAAAAGAATTTTGAACTCTACGTCTGTCATTTCCAGAAAATCAAGAAATCAATACTGTTTGAAATGGAATCTTTTTGCGGTTCCAATTGTTTTGACCATCTTAATCGGCTATGCCCTTTTAAATCTTATCACCTATACTTGCACAGTACCGAATGACAGGCTGTTGGAACTTCCAACTTCCAACTTGGTTTCACGTTAATTTTCAACATTATAAACAATTTTGCGACAACACATTTTTACGACTGTACAGTGAACCGGAGTATAATATAAAGGAATATATAAAATACCGTTCTTTACAGATCACATCTAGTTATTTACATAAATCTAGGAAATAGTTGTTATTGCATAATTATTTTCAATAAGGGTTATACAAATTCTGAATCAACATTTCACTATCAAAATATATAATAAAACATCGCAAACATTTAGCATTGTCAATATACTAAAATGCTTGATAATATCAATGTGCTGATCTTCCTGCTGTAACTCGCATCATGTCATTTTACGCCTGATTTTATTTCGAGCCGTTCGCTTCGTTGCGAGCAGCTCGCATCATGCGAGTACTCGACTCGACTCGAAAAGCGAGTCCCGGCTCGACTGGACCCGAGCTCGGCTCGCATATGCGAGCTTGGCTGCAGGCCTAGTGCCAGGTGGGTGCTGGGATCGGTCGGTAACGGCCCCAATGTCGAGATACTCTCGTCGGTTGTGGAACTAAGAAAGTGGAACTATCACTGATCTCAAATACCAACATCGCTAAACATGCCGCGCTCGCTACCTAAATAGAACATTTGCTCGTGAATTACGGAAGAAACGTCAGTGACATAGGCAATAAATAAACGGATAATGCGTAGAATGAGAATAATTATTTTTTTATTGTATAATTTCATTACACTATTATTGCCTTCTTATTTTCCATATTATTCACCATTGTAATCATTATTTTATAATCGATAGTTTATAGGTGAAATTAATTAATTTGGAACTTATTGCGATATTTATAAAATAATGATTATTCAACAAAATATATTCTGTAATAGTTATAGAATAAAAAAAAAAAAGAATAAATACAATATTCAAGTAATGACAAAATTCAATCGTTCTTATTGTGATCCGTAGTAACAAACACAGAAAATTATTTTTTTACTTATTTAACCGATAATACCACTTCTAATGCTGGACTGCAATTATTCAAGTAAAGGTAGTAACGAAATAAAAGTGTTATGTAATGAAACTAACTTTCGACGGATCTTATCCATATAAAGCTATTTGGTGGCAGTATTATTGCTATTTGTACAGACACACAGATACACAGATTCTTATATCTTGCAATGCACGTTGTTTTTTTCTCCGTCAACCGATTTCGATGAAATTTTCAGCTTCTGTATCCCTAACATAGAGGTAGAGATAAAAGTTTTGAAAAGTGTCTGTCATTTTAAGTTTTAATTATAATTGTATTGATTGCTATTTTTTATACCTTATAGAATTGTTTCTTTACATTTAATATTCTTTATATTTTATCAGCAATAAACTTTATGTATAATCATTAATTGTATTGTTAAATTTAACTTTCTGTGAGTAATTGTCAATACATATACATTAGTAACCACATCTATTTGTCCGCGGCGAAAACCAAGCTGTCGAACTCGAGACGGGAAGGACTCGCCGCGTCTCTTTCTTTTCATATGCTGTCCTTCTTTGCGTCCGAAACTTCCGTCGTTCATTACACAAGTAAATATCATCGGAATTTTGTCATATTTGGTACCGTTTTCCTTAGAAAAATGCCACGAGTATGTTGGTGAAAGTCCGATAGAAAAATAATTAATAATGAAAAAGTTTATTTTTTTATTTAAAGGCCTGAGCTCACGCCAGTCTTTCATCTTTTCCGAACGCTTCGACTCTCCGCGGCTCTTTCTTTCCCATACGCTGTCCTTTTTCGCGTCCGAAACATCAATCGTTCATTACACAAGCAATTATCGTCGGAATTATATCATATTTGGTTTCATTTTAATCAGAAAAATGTCACGAATATGTTGGTAAAAGTTAAAAAAAAAAAGAATAACGAAAAATAAAGAAGTTTTGTGATTGGATTAGTAGTGGTCTTCTGGTCTCACACCGATATAGCCGACAATGTGTGGCCCACTCCTCGGGGAGGACGCTTCTCTAGTTTCGCTGTCCGCTTCTCCGTGCAACATTATATGTGTCGTAGACGGATATTCTCTCCTTTTGAATGCCAGTCATTCTGGTGTGCCCAGAGTTGGGCATTATTAGATAAAAATTATTTAAATAACGATTCGAATAAAAGATACTTCATCTTTATTCGTTATTCGAAGGTTCGAATAAAAAAGGTATCCTTATTCGACGAGTATCGAATAAATAATTTTATTCGACGAGAATTTATCCGACGAATAAAGATACTTTTTTTTATTCGAAGCGGATTTATTCAAACTACGAGAAATTTTTTCATCTTTCATCTGTATCATTTATTCGAAGGCTTCAAATAAATGCTCGAATAACTTTTGCCGAGTGCCGAGCTTCAAAGACCCAGCGACGACAGACGACATACAATGTAAACGGATGGAGAATCGCGCACGTATGAAAGTTTAAACTTTCAGATTGTGCAATATATCCTCATGAAATTGTGACGAGCGAATGGAGGGGATTTTCCTGATGAAAATGAGATCAAATTCGGGTGTAATCGACCAAGTTTCACTGATACGTAATGTTACGATAAAAATTACAATCTCATTAAAGACAGTCCAAATGATGTCGTGTTTAGACTCATTTTGATCGGGATGAGCTCTACAACTCATTCGTATTAACAATATTGTTCTGATTAAAAACATAAAAGCATAAATTGCCAATAATGTTGGATTCTCCATCTGCTTACATTGTAGGCTGTTGGTCGGTCTTTATAAAAAAATCTTTATTCGTCGAATAAATTCATTACGTGCGGAATAGAGATAACATAATTATTTTTATTTGACGCGTAACAAATCATTTTTTATCTTTTATTCGCTGTTTGAAATGTCTATTTCAATAAAAATTTGCCCATCTTTGCTTCTACAATTATATTATTTTATATTATATTAATTCATCCACGTGATTCTCTCTCAAACTCTATACTATTCGGAATAGTACGTTAAATAAACGCTACTCTGGTTTTCAACATATTTCTGTTCCCACAGATCGATTCTTGGAACAGTTATCTATAAAAAAAAAGTGTAAGGAAATAATGCTTGTTCATGAAATATTTTTAAATTACAAATTAAGGTATCTCATATGGAAGTAGAAATTGATTTTCCTAAAATTATGCTTTAATAATTTCTTACGTAAAATATTTTGACGAATTTTTCGTCCTTGATATTAGTTTTACTTTTAATATTTTAGATCTTAAAAAGCAACACTAAAAAAAAATATCTTTTTAATTTGAATACGTTTGTCGGAGAATGTAACATTTGATAATCGATATGGGTCCGTGATGATTCACCTTCTCAGCGACGAGAAGTTCCTTAGTGGTCTTCTGCACCGACGAGATACCGTCGTTGGCCTTCTGTTTCTTACTCCAGCCAAAATCTATCCTAGAGAGCGGTAGACAACACCGTATTTTTCGAGCGACACATTCTCCCGTAAGGCTGTCAGTCTTTATATATATCTGGTCGGTGGATCAGTGCACCCACTTTATATATATATATATATATATATATATATATATATATATATATATATATATATATATATATATATATATAAAGACTGCCAGCCCCCGTGTTAAACTGCGAGTCTCAAAGTGGGTGCCAGGTGGGTGCTGGGAGCGGTCGGTAACGGCCCTAATGTCGAGATACTGTCGTCGGTTGTGGAACTAAAAGAACATTTGCTCGTGAATTATGGAAAAAACGTCAGTGACAGAGGCAATAAATAAACGTATAATGCGTAGAATGAAAATAATTATCTTTTATTGTATAATTTCATTACACTCTTATTGCCTTCTTATTTTCCATATTGTTCACCATTGTAATCATTATTTTATAATCGATAATTTATAGGTGTAATTAATTAATTTGGAACTTCTTGCGATATTTATAAAATAATGATTATTCAACAAAATATATTCTGTAATAGTTATAGAATAAAAAAAAAGAATAAATACAATATTCAAGTAATGTGGCGGACCCCTTGGAGAAGGGTTGATCGGACCCAGGTAGGAGCGTCGTCTGCGGGCTGGGACCTTGGACGCACTTGGTCGCCAGGCCCAAGCTCTTCCCGAGCGCACACTTAGTCGCCGGAAGTCTGTTCCTACCTGGGGTGCACATTTGGCGACCAGGTTCGGGGTTTTTCCTTGGCGTGCACATTTGGCCGCCAACCCTTGACTTTCGCCAGGACACGGATGTTCGGTGCAAGGACACGAACTTTCTCCAAGGGGCACGTACAGGAAGCGACATCCCCACTCCAGAAGTTTTCTTGTTCGAAGGAAATTCCTGGAGGATATAAGCGCGGATTCTGACGGATGACAGGGTCGGTCAGTCAGTCAGTCAGTTCAAGTCAGTCAGTCGTTGTGAGAAGTCGTCATTCGCCGTCAGTTGTTCGTATAGTCGTTTATCCGTAGTTCTTGTTTCATTGTTATTTCATTTTCTTTGTTCCTTGTTACGTCGTTGAGTTTTTGTTGCTTATTTAATAAATGGTTATTGTTATATTGGGTGAATCCTTTACTGAACACCCAAACCACAACACATACCAAAAGGAAATAAAAATTTTTTTATCTTTTATTCGTTACTCGAAATTTTTATTTAGATAAACATTTTGCCCAACTCTGGTTGAGCTTAGCTCGGCTCGATTGTGCGAGTCGAGTCGAGTACTCGCACGATGCGAGCTATCCGCACCGATGCGAGCTGCTCGAAATAAAATCAGGCGTAAAATGACATGATGCGAGTTACAGCGGGAAGATCAGCACATCGATATTATCAAGCATTTTAGTATATTGACAATGCTAAATGTTTGCGATGTTTTATTATATATTTTGATAGTGAAATGTTGATTCAGAATTTCTATAACCCTTATTGAAAATAATTATGCAATAACAACTATTTCCTAGATTTATGTAAATAACTAGCTGTGTGATCTGTAAAGAACGGTATTTTATATATTCCTTTATATTATACTCCGGGGTTCAGTGTACAGTCGTAAAAATGTGTTGTTGCAAAATTGTTTATAATGTTAAAAATTAACGTTAAGCTTCGTTAAATAGTTTTTGAAAGGAATGGGTATATAAACAATATTGTATAATATTGATGTGTATTTATACGAGGTCGCCGCCGCGTCTACAATGTATGCTGGCGGTTCGTCGGCGTGCGCTTTGCACAGGCCGCCACACTGGTACTCGCACCAAAGGTCAAAAGACTGAATTCTGGTAAGCTGAGAAAAACTGTTTGACAGAATCTGAGCTAACTAACCTGAGAATAGATTGTCTTAGACTTTTATATTTTTCGATAATGAATAACTAAGCTAGTGGCTCGATGGGGAGGGAGGAAGAGCAAAACGCATACGCGTGCCGGTAGATTAAATACTCAGAGCGGGTGACCTAAGTGGGCGAGTGCAGGCGAGAGCCGGTCATAAACCTTAGCTCGCTGATGAGAGCCCTACTGTCCCATTGTACGGAAGTACACTTTTTAGAAGAAATGGCCGAGATAACGAACCAAAAAGGCAGTAAACCATTTTCACACTGCACAATTATAAACATGGAGATAGCGCAGGTTGCTTAGCGAGAAACGTGCGGCCGCTTCTCGTTATACATTATGCAGTCAGTCTCATAATTGATGGCAGACACTTTAAATCAGAATAACTTTTTTTATAAATCGACCAAACGACTTCAGCTGTTCTGCCAAGCTAGATAGATTAATTTACTAGATGACATGTAATGAAAACGCAGGAAAAATTGCGTTATATAATTGCGTTAATTGTCGAGCTAGGAAGTAGATTTAACTTTGCTGCCACTACGAATTATTTGGTAGTTAGCATGATTTTGGACCATCGTATAAAAGATCGACTGTTATCCATGGAGAAGAGCCAACAATTGCAAATTGAAAAAAGATTTAGATTAAAATATTAACTAAACAGAAAGTATGACGAGTGTTGAACGTAGACATCAGATCCTTTTAAAAGGGCCTAGCCGATTTATGGTCAAAACTGCCCTTAGAGGAAAAACCCCTCTGAGTAAAATTTCAACCCCCTATCTTGCCCATGAGGTTAGTTACAGGGTAAATTAGATTTCGCGCTTCTCCGCGTATTTCCCGCACTCTGATGCTTTCTAAAATTCTGAAAAAAATGTGACATATTTTGGATTCTAAGGCTGATTTTTGATAATTTTTTCAGATTTTTTTGTTACAAACTGTGGTCGTAAACAAAAAATGAAAAACCTCCAAAAAATCGGAAAAATGCAGATTTCTCAAAAATTTGAAAACATGCTATTCTACTGTTTAGTTCCTTGTTAA
This sequence comes from Halictus rubicundus, assembly GCF_050948215.1. NCBI lineage: Eukaryota > Metazoa > Arthropoda > Insecta > Hymenoptera > Halictidae > Halictus > Halictus rubicundus. The sequence continues at coordinate 78,304 of NW_027488855.1, read as the reverse complement.
AGTACTATAACAGGCAGTGTCGTCAATTTTTTTTAGATTTTTTGTTGTGGGACATCATCGTCAAAAAACAATAAAAACCGAATTTTTTCGACGTTTTTGCTATTAGGAGGAAAGTTACACTTGTTGGTTTTATCGCAGCTATATATTAAGTAATTTTTAGCATTATTAAATTGAAACAAGTAATTCTTTGACCTAAGAAATGTGATTTAAGAGAAAGAATAAATTGTATTTTGTGTGATATATACCAGAATGTTCGTAAAGTTTTGTAACATCGCCGGACGTGTGTCGAACTAAGGAGCGGATACGCTGGGGTTCTTATCCCGTCGGTGGTAAATGTTTTTTCCCATACATCATCTTTATTTTTTCAATTTCTTATATTATTTATTCATGTGATTTTAACAATATTTTTTTAATGTTTTAAAAATATTGAAGTAACATTGATTAGGCAATGAATATTTATATTATTGTGTTCGTCTACGATTTCCGCCAGATATGAAATTGCTTGTGAAAATTGGTAAGATTCCGTGAAAAGAATTTTGAACTCTACGTCTGTCATTTCCAGAAAATCAAGAAATCAATACTGTTTGAAATGGAATCTTTTTGCGGTTCCAATTGTTTTGACCATCTTAATCGGCTATGCCCTTTTAAATCTTATCACCTATACTTGCACAGTACCGAATGACAGGCTGTTGGAACTTCCAACTTCCAACTTGGTTTCACGTTAATTTTCAACATTATAAACAATTTTGCGACAACACATTTTTACGACTGTACAGTGAACCGGAGTATAATATAAAGGAATATATAAAATACCGTTCTTTACAGATCACATCTAGTTATTTACATAAATCTAGGAAATAGTTGTTATTGCATAATTATTTTCAATAAGGGTTATACAAATTCTGAATCAACATTTCACTATCAAAATATATAATAAAACATCGCAAACATTTAGCATTGTCAATATACTAAAATGCTTGATAATATCAATGTGCTGATCTTCCTGCTGTAACTCGCATCATGTCATTTTACGCCTGATTTTATTTCGAGCCGTTCGCTTCGTTGCGAGCAGCTCGCATCGTGCGAGTACTCGACTCGACTCGAAAAGCGAGTCCCGGCTCGACTGGACCCGAGCTCGGCTCGCATATGCGAGCTTGGCTGCAGGCCTAGTGCCAGGTGGGTGCTGGGATCGGTCGGTAACGGCCCCAATGTCGAGATACTCTCGTCGGTTGTGGAACTAAGAAAGTGGAACTATCACTGATCTCAAATACCAACATCGCTAAACATGCCGCGCTCGCTACCTAAATAGAACATTTGCTCGTGAATTACGGAAGAAACGTCAGTGACATAGGCAATAAATAAACGGATAATGCGTAGAATGAAAATAATTATTTTTTATTGTATAATTTCATTACACTATTATTGCCTTCTTATTTTCCATATTATTCACCATTGTAATCATTGTTTTATAATCGATAGTTTATAGGTGTAATTAATTAATTTGGAACTTATTGCGATATTTATAAAATAATGATTATTCAACAAAATATATTCTGTAATAGTTATAGAATGAAAAAAAAAAGAATAAATACAATATTCAAGTAATGACAAAATTCAATCGTTCTTATTGTGATCCGTAGTAACAAACACAGAAAATTATTTTTTTTTACTTATTTAACCGATAATACCACTTCTAATGCTGGACTGCAATTATTCAAGTAAAGGTAGTAACGAAATAAAAGTGTTATGTAATGAAACTAACTTTCGACGGATCTTATCCATATAAAGCTATTTGGTGGCAGTATTATTTGATTTATTCAAACTACGAGAAATTTTTTCATCTTTCATCTGTATCATTTATTCGAAGGCTTCAAATAAATGCTCGAATAACTTTTGCCGAGTGCCGAGCTTCAAAGACCCAGCGACGACAGACGACATACAATGTAAACGGATGGAGAATCGCGCACGTATGAAAGTTTAAACTTTCTGATTTTTTTGTTACAAACTGTGGTCGTAAAAAAAATGAAAAACCTCCAAAAAATCGGAAAAATGCTATTCTACTGTTTAGTTCCTTGTTAAAGTACTATAACAGGCAGTGTCGTCAATTTTTTTTAGATTTTTTGTTGTGGGACATCATCGTCAAAAAACAATAAAAACCGAATTTTTTCGACGTTTTTGCTATTAGGAGGAAAGTTACACTTGTTGGTTTTATCGCAGCTATATATTAAGTAATTTTTAGCATTATTAAATTGAAACAAGTAATTCTTTGACCTAAGAAATGTGATTTTAGAGAAAGAATAAATTGTATTTTGTGTGATATATACCAGAATGTTCGTAAAGTTTTGTAACATCGCCGGACGTGTGTCGAACTAAGGAGCGGATACGCTGGGGTTCTTATCCCGTCGGTGGTAAATGTTTTTTCCCATACATCATCTTTATTTTTTCAATTTCTTATATTATTTATTCATGTGATTTTAACAATATTTTTTTAATGTTTTAAAAATATTGAAGTAACATTGATTAGGCAATGAATATTTATATTATTGTGTTCGTCTACGATTTCCGCCAGATATGAAATTGCTTGTGAAAATTGGTAAGATTCCGTGAAAAGAATTTTGAACTCTACGTCTGTCATTTCCAGAAAATCAAGAAATCAATACTGTTTGAAATGGAATCTTTTTGCGGTTCCAATTGTTTTGACCATCTTAATCGGCTATGCCCTTTTAAATCTTATCACCTATACTTGCACAGTACCGAATGACAGGCTGTTGGAACTTCCAACTTCCAACTTGGTTTCACGTTAATTTTCAACATTATAAACAATTTTGCGACAACACATTTTTACGACTGTACAGTGAACCGGAGTATAATATAAAGGAATATATAAAATACCGTTCTTTACAGATCACATCTAGTTATTTACATAAATCTAGGAAATAGTTGTTATTGCATAATTATTTTCAATAAGGGTTATACAAATTCTGAATCAACATTTCACTATCAAAATATATAATAAAACATCGCAAACATTTAGCATTGTCAATATACTAAAATGCTTGATAATATCAATGTGCTGATCTTCCTGCTGTAACTCGCATCATGTCATTTTACGCCTGATTTTATTTCGAGCCGTTCGCTTCGTTGCGAGCAGCTCGCATCATGCGAGTACTCGACTCGACTCGAAAAGCGAGTCCCGGCTCGACTGGACCCGAGCTCGGCTCGCATATGCGAGCTTGGCTGCAGGCCTAGTGCCAGGTGGGTGCTGGGATCGGTCGGTAACGGCCCCAATGTCGAGATACTCTCGTCGGTTGTGGAACTAAGAAAGTGGAACTATCACTGATCTCAAATACCAACATCGCTAAACATGCCGCGCTCGCTACCTAAATAGAACATTTGCTCGTGAATTACGGAAGAAACGTCAGTGACATAGGCAATAAATAAACGGATAATGCGTAGAATGAGAATAATTATTTTTTTATTGTATAATTTCATTACACTATTATTGCCTTCTTATTTTCCATATTATTCACCATTGTAATCATTATTTTATAATCGATAGTTTATAGGTGAAATTAATTAATTTGGAACTTATTGCGATATTTATAAAATAATGATTATTCAACAAAATATATTCTGTAATAGTTATAGAATAAAAAAAAAAAAGAATAAATACAATATTCAAGTAATGACAAAATTCAATCGTTCTTATTGTGATCCGTAGTAACAAACACAGAAAATTATTTTTTTACTTATTTAACCGATAATACCACTTCTAATGCTGGACTGCAATTATTCAAGTAAAGGTAGTAACGAAATAAAAGTGTTATGTAATGAAACTAACTTTCGACGGATCTTATCCATATAAAGCTATTTGGTGGCAGTATTATTGCTATTTGTACAGACACACAGATACACAGATTCTTATATCTTGCAATGCACGTTGTTTTTTTCTCCGTCAACCGATTTCGATGAAATTTTCAGCTTCTGTATCCCTAACATAGAGGTAGAGATAAAAGTTTTGAAAAGTGTCTGTCATTTTAAGTTTTAATTATAATTGTATTGATTGCTATTTTTTATACCTTATAGAATTGTTTCTTTACATTTAATATTCTTTATATTTTATCAGCAATAAACTTTATGTATAATCATTAATTGTATTGTTAAATTTAACTTTCTGTGAGTAATTGTCAATACATATACATTAGTAACCACATCTATTTGTCCGCGGCGAAAACCAAGCTGTCGAACTCGAGACGGGAAGGACTCGCCGCGTCTCTTTCTTTTCATATGCTGTCCTTCTTTGCGTCCGAAACTTCCGTCGTTCATTACACAAGTAAATATCATCGGAATTTTGTCATATTTGGTACCGTTTTCCTTAGAAAAATGCCACGAGTATGTTGGTGAAAGTCCGATAGAAAAATAATTAATAATGAAAAAGTTTATTTTTTTATTTAAAGGCCTGAGCTCACGCCAGTCTTTCATCTTTTCCGAACGCTTCGACTCTCCGCGGCTCTTTCTTTCCCATACGCTGTCCTTTTTCGCGTCCGAAACATCAATCGTTCATTACACAAGCAATTATCGTCGGAATTATATCATATTTGATTTCATTTTAATCAGAAAAATGTCACGAATATGTTGGTAAAAGTTAAAAAAAAAAAAAATAACGAAAAATAAAGAAGTTTTGTGATTGGATTAGTAGTGGTCTTCTGGTCTCACACCGATATAGCCGACAATGTGTGGCCCACTCCTCGGGGAGGACGCTTCTCTAGTTTCGCTGTCCGCTTCTCCGTGCAACATTATATGTGTCGTAGACGGATATTCTCTCCTTTTGAATGCCAGTCATTCTGGTGTGCCCAGAGTTGGGCATTATTAGATAAAAATTATTTAAATAACGATTCGAATAAAAGATACTTCATCTTTATTCGTTATTCGAAGGTTCGAATAAAAAAGGTATCCTTATTCGACGAGTATCGAATAAATAATTTTATTCGACGAGAATTTATCCGACGAATAAAGATACTTTTTTTTATTCGAAGCGGATTTATTCAAACTACGAGAAATTTTTTCATCTTTCATCTGTATCATTTATTCGAAGGCTTCAAATAAATGCTCGAATAACTTTTGCCGAGTGCCGAGCTTCAAAGACCCAGCGACGACAGACGACATACAATGTAAACGGATGGAGAATCGCGCACGTATGAAAGTTTAAACTTTCTGATTTTTTTGTTACAAACTGTGGTCGTAAAAAAAATGAAAAACCTCCAAAAAATCGGAAAAATGCAGATTTCTCAAAAATTTGAAAACATGCTATTCTACTGTTTAGTTCCTTGTTAAAGTACTATAACAGGCAGTGTCGTCAATTTTTTTTAGATTTTTTGTTGTGGGACATCATCGTCAAAAAACAATAAAAACCGAATTTTTTCGACGTTTTTGCTATTAGGAGGAAAGTTACACTTGTTGGTTTTATCGCAGCTATATATTAAGTAATTTTTAGCATTATTAAATTGAAACAAGTAATTCTTTGACCTAAGAAATGTGATTTAAGAGAAAGAATAAATTGTATTTTGTGTGATATATACCAGAATGTTCGTAAAGTTTTGTAACATCGCCGGACGTGTGTCGAACTAAGGAGCGGATACGCTGGGGTTCTTATCCCGTCGGTGGTAAATGTTTTTTCCCATACATCATCTTTATTTTTTCAATTTCTTATATTATTTATTCATGTGATTTTAACAATATTTTTTTAATGTTTTAAAAATATTGAAGTAACATTGATTAGGCAATGAATATTTATATTATTGTGTTCGTCTACGATTTCCGCCAGATATGAAATTGCTTGTGAAAATTGGTAAGATTCCGTGAAAAGAATTTTGAAATCTACGTCTGTCATTTCCAGAAAATCAAGAAATCAATACTGTTTGAAATGGAATCTTTTTGCGGTTCCAATTGTTTTGACCATCTTAATCGGCTATGCCCTTTTAAATCTTATCACCTATACTTGCACAGTACCGAATGACAGGCTGTTGGAACTTCCAACTTCCAACTTGGTTTCACGTTAATTTTCAACATTATAAACAATTTTGCGACAACACATTTTTACGACTGTACAGTGAACCGGAGTATAATATAAAGGAATATATAAAATACCGTTCTTTACAGATCACATCTAGTTATTTACATAAATCTAAATAGTTGTTATTGCATAATTATTTTCAATAAGGGTTATACAAATTCTGAATCAACATTTCACTATCAAAATATATAATAAAACATCGCAAACATTTAGCATTGTCAATATACTAAAATGCTTGATAATATCAATGTGCTGATCTTCCTGCTGTAACTCGCATCATGTCATTTTACGCCTGATTTTATTTCGAGCCGTTCGCTTCGTTGCGAGCAGCTCGCATCGTGCGAGTACTCGACTCGACTCGAAAAGCGAGTCCCGGCTCGACTGGACCCGAGCTCGGCTCGCATATGCGAGCTTGGCTGCAGGCCTAGTGCCAGGTGGGTGCTGGGATCGGTCGGTAACGGCCCCAATGTCGAGATACTCTCGTCGGTTGTGGAACTAAGAAACTGGAACTATCACTGATCTCAAATACCAACATCGCTAAACATGCCGCGCTCGCTACCTAAATAGAACATTTGCTCGTGAATTACGGAAGAAACGTCAGTGACATAGGCAATAAATAAACGGATAATGCGTAGAATGAGAATAATTATTTTTTATTGTATAATTTCATTACACTATTATTGCCTTCTTATTTTCCATATTGTGCACCATTGTAATCATTGTTTTATAATCGATAGTTTATAGGTGAAATTAATTAATTTGGAACTTATTGCGATATTTATAAAATAATGATTATTCAACAAAATATATTCTGTAATAGTTATAGAATAAACAAAAAGAATAAATACAATATTCAAGTAATGACAAAATTCAATCGTTCTTATTGTGATCCGTAGTAACAAACACAGAAAATTATTTTTTTACTTATTTAACCGATAATACCACTTCTAATGCTGGACTGCAATTATTCAAGTAAAGGTAGTAACGAAATAAAAGTGTTATGTAATGAAACTAACTTTCGACGGATCTTATCCATATAAAGCTATTTGGTGGGCAGTATTATTTGATTTATTCAAACTACGAGAAATTTTTTCATCTTTCATCTGTATCATTTATTCGAAGGCTTCAAATAAATGCTCGAATAACTTTTGCCGAGTGCCGAGCTTCAAAGACCCAGCGACGACAGACGACATACAATGTAAACGGATGGAGAATCGCGCACGTATGAAAGTTTAAACTTTCTGATTTTTTTGTTACAAACTGTGGTCGTAAAAAAATGAAAAACCTCCAAAAAATCGGAAAAATGCAGATTTCTCAAAAATTTGAAAACATGCTATTCTACTGTTTAGTTCCTTGTTAAAGTACTATAACAGGCAGTGTCGTCAATTTTTTTTAGATTTTTTGTTGTGGGACATCATCGTCAAAAAACAATAAAAACCGAATTTTTTCGACGTTTTTGCTATTAGGAGGAAAGTTACACTTGTTGGTTTTATCGCAGCTATATATTAAGTAATTTTTAGCATTATTAAATTGAAACAAGTAATTCTTTGACCTAAGAAATGTGATTTAAGAGAAAGAATAAATTGTATTTTGTGTGATATATACCAGAATGTTCGTAAAGTTTTGTAACATCGCCGGACGTGTCGAACTAAGGAGCGGATACGCTGGGGTTCTTATCCCGTCGGTGGTAAATGTTTTTTCCCATACATCATCTTTATTTTTTCAATTTCTTATATTATTTATTCATGTGATTTTAACAATATTTTTTTAATGTTTTAAAAATATTGAAGTAACATTGATTAGGCAATGAATATTTATATTATTGTGTTCGTCTACGATTTCCGCCAGATATGAAATTGCTTGTGAAAATTGGTAAGATTCCGTGAAAAGAATTTTGAACTCTACGTCTGTCATTTCCAGAAAATCAAGAAATCAATACTGTTTGAAATGGAATCTTTTTGCGGTTCCAATTGTTTTGACCATCTTAATCGGCTATGCCCTTTTAAATCTTATCACCTATACTTGCACAGTACCGAATGACAGGCTGTTGGAACTTCCAACTTCCAACTTGGTTTCACGTTAATTTTCAACATTATAAACAATTTTGCGACAACACATTTTTACGACTGTACACTGAACCCCGGAGTATAATATAAAGGAATATATAAAATACCGTTCTTTACAGATCACATCTAGTTATTTACATAAATCTAAATAGTTGTTATTGCATAATTATTTTCAATAAGGGTTATACAAATTCTGAATCAACATTTCACTATCAAAATATATAATAAAACATCGCAAACATTTAGCATTGTCAATATACTAAAATGCTTGATAATATCAATGTGCTGATCTTCCTGCTGTAACTCGCATCATGTCATTTTACGCCTGATTTTATTTCGAGCCGTTCGCTTCGTTGCGAGCAGCTCGCATCGTGCGAGTACTCGACTCGACTCGAAAAGCGAGTCCCGGCTCGACTGGACCCGAGCTCGGCTCGCATATGCGAGCTTGGCTGCAGGCCTAGTGCCAGGTGGGTGCTGGGATCGGTCGGTAACGGCCCCAATGTCGAGATACTCTCGTCGGTTGTGGAACTAAGAAAGTGGAACTATCACTGATCTCAAATACCAACATCGCTAAACATGCCGCGCTCGCTACCTAAATAGAACATTTGCTCGTGAATTACGGAAGAAACGTCAGTGACATAGGCAATAAATAAACGGATAATGCGTAGAATGAAAATAATTATTTTTTATTGTATAATTTCATTACACTATTATTGCCTTCTTATTTTCCATATTATTCACCATTGTAATCATTGTTTTATAATCGATAGTTTATAGGTGTAATTAATTAATTTGGAACTTATTGCGATATTTATAAAATAATGATTATTCAACAAAATATATTCTGTAATAGTTATAGAATGAAAAAAAAAAGAATAAATACAATATTCAAGTAATGACAAAATTCAATCGTTCTTATTGTGATCCGTAGTAACAAACACAGAAAATTATTTTTTTTTACTTATTTAACCGATAATACCACTTCTAATGCTGGACTGCAATTATTCAAGTAAAGGTAGTAACGAAATAAAAGTGTTATGTAATGAAACTAACTTTCGACGGATCTTATCCATATAAAGCTATTTGGTGGCAGTATTATTTGATTTATTCAAACTACGAGAAATTTTTTCATCTTTCATCTGTATCATTTATTCGAAGGCTTCAAATAAATGCTCGAATAACTTTTGCCGAGTGCCGAGCTTCAAAGACCCAGCGACGACAGACGACATACAATGTAAACGGATGGAGAATCGCGCACGTATGAAAGTTTAAACTTTCTGATTTTTTTGTTACAAACTGTGGTCGTAAAAAAAATGAAAAACCTCCAAAAAATCGGAAAAATGCTATTCTACTGTTTAGTTCCTTGTTAAAGTACTATAACAGGCAGTGTCGTCAATTTTTTTTAGATTTTTTGTTGTGGGACATCATCGTCAAAAAACAATAAAAACCGAATTTTTTCGACGTTTTTGCTATTAGGAGGAAAGTTACACTTGTTGGTTTTATCGCAGCTATATATTAAGTAATTTTTAGCATTATTAAATTGAAACAAGTAATTCTTTGACCTAAGAAATGTGATTTTAGAGAAAGAATAAATTGTATTTTGTGTGATATATACCAGAATGTTCGTAAAGTTTTGTAACATCGCCGGACGTGTGTCGAACTAAGGAGCGGATACGCTGGGGTTCTTATCCCGTCGGTGGTAAATGTTTTTTCCCATACATCATCTTTATTTTTTCAATTTCTTATATTATTTATTCATGTGATTTTAACAATATTTTTTTAATGTTTTAAAAATATTGAAGTAACATTGATTAGGCAATGAATATTTATATTATTGTGTTCGTCTACGATTTCCGCCAGATATGAAATTGCTTGTGAAAATTGGTAAGATTCCGTGAAAAGAATTTTGAACTCTACGTCTGTCATTTCCAGAAAATCAAGAAATCAATACTGTTTGAAATGGAATCTTTTTGCGGTTCCAATTGTTTTGACCATCTTAATCGGCTATGCCCTTTTAAATCTTATCACCTATACTTGCACAGTACCGAATGACAGGCTGTTGGAACTTCCAACTTCCAACTTGGTTTCACGTTAATTTTCAACATTATAAACAATTTTGCGACAACACATTTTTACGACTGTACAGTGAACCGGAGTATAATATAAAGGAATATATAAAATACCGTTCTTTACAGATCACATCTAGTTATTTACATAAATCTAGGAAATAGTTGTTATTGCATAATTATTTTCAATAAGGGTTATACAAATTCTGAATCAACATTTCACTATCAAAATATATAATAAAACATCGCAAACATTTAGCATTGTCAATATACTAAAATGCTTGATAATATCAATGTGCTGATCTTCCTGCTGTAACTCGCATCATGTCATTTTACGCCTGATTTTATTTCGAGCCGTTCGCTTCGTTGCGAGCAGCTCGCATCATGCGAGTACTCGACTCGACTCGAAAAGCGAGTCCCGGCTCGACTGGACCCGAGCTCGGCTCGCATATGCGAGCTTGGCTGCAGGCCTAGTGCCAGGTGGGTGCTGGGATCGGTCGGTAACGGCCCCAATGTCGAGATACTCTCGTCGGTTGTGGAACTAAGAAAGTGGAACTATCACTGATCTCAAATACCAACATCGCTAAACATGCCGCGCTCGCTACCTAAATAGAACATTTGCTCGTGAATTACGGAAGAAACGTCAGTGACATAGGCAATAAATAAACGGATAATGCGTAGAATGAGAATAATTATTTTTTTATTGTATAATTTCATTACACTATTATTGCCTTCTTATTTTCCATATTATTCACCATTGTAATCATTATTTTATAATCGATAGTTTATAGGTGAAATTAATTAATTTGGAACTTATTGCGATATTTATAAAATAATGATTATTCAACAAAATATATTCTGTAATAGTTATAGAATAAAAAAAAAAAAGAATAAATACAATATTCAAGTAATGACAAAATTCAATCGTTCTTATTGTGATCCGTAGTAACAAACACAGAAAATTATTTTTTTACTTATTTAACCGATAATACCACTTCTAATGCTGGACTGCAATTATTCAAGTAAAGGTAGTAACGAAATAAAAGTGTTATGTAATGAAACTAACTTTCGACGGATCTTATCCATATAAAGCTATTTGGTGGCAGTATTATTGCTATTTGTACAGACACACAGATACACAGATTCTTATATCTTGCAATGCACGTTGTTTTTTTCTCCGTCAACCGATTTCGATGAAATTTTCAGCTTCTGTATCCCTAACATAGAGGTAGAGATAAAAGTTTTGAAAAGTGTCTGTCATTTTAAGTTTTAATTATAATTGTATTGATTGCTATTTTTTATACCTTATAGAATTGTTTCTTTACATTTAATATTCTTTATATTTTATCAGCAATAAACTTTATGTATAATCATTAATTGTATTGTTAAATTTAACTTTCTGTGAGTAATTGTCAATACATATACATTAGTAACCACATCTATTTGTCCGCGGCGAAAACCAAGCTGTCGAACTCGAGACGGGAAGGACTCGCCGCGTCTCTTTCTTTTCATATGCTGTCCTTCTTTGCGTCCGAAACTTCCGTCGTTCATTACACAAGTAAATATCATCGGAATTTTGTCATATTTGGTACCGTTTTCCTTAGAAAAATGCCACGAGTATGTTGGTGAAAGTCCGATAGAAAAATAATTAATAATGAAAAAGTTTATTTTTTTATTTAAAGGCCTGAGCTCACGCCAGTCTTTCATCTTTTCCGAACGCTTCGACTCTCCGCGGCTCTTTCTTTCCCATACGCTGTCCTTTTTCGCGTCCGAAACATCAATCGTTCATTACACAAGCAATTATCGTCGGAATTATATCATATTTGATTTCATTTTAATCAGAAAAATGTCACGAATATGTTGGTAAAAGTTAAAAAAAAAAAAAATAACGAAAAATAAAGAAGTTTTGTGATTGGATTAGTAGTGGTCTTCTGGTCTCACACCGATATAGCCGACAATGTGTGGCCCACTCCTCGGGGAGGACGCTTCTCTAGTTTCGCTGTCCGCTTCTCCGTGCAACATTATATGTGTCGTAGACGGATATTCTCTCCTTTTGAATGCCAGTCATTCTGGTGTGCCCAGAGTTGGGCATTATTAGATAAAAATTATTTAAATAACGATTCGAATAAAAGATACTTCATCTTTATTCGTTATTCGAAGGTTCGAATAAAAAAGGTATCCTTATTCGACGAGTATCGAATAAATAATTTTATTCGACGAGAATTTATCCGACGAATAAAGATACTTTTTTTTATTCGAAGCGGATTTATTCAAACTACGAGAAATTTTTTCATCTTTCATCTGTATCATTTATTCGAAGGCTTCAAATAAATGCTCGAATAACTTTTGCCGAGTGCCGAGCTTCAAAGACCCAGCGACGACAGACGACATACAATGTAAACGGATGGAGAATCGCGCACGTATGAAAGTTTAAACTTTCAGATTGTGCAATATATCCTCATGAAATTGTGACGAGCGAATGGAGGGGATTTTCCTGATGAAAATGAGATCAAATTCGGGTGTAATCGACCAAGTTTCACTGATACGTAATGTTACGATAAAAATTACAATCTCATTAAAGACAGTCCAAATGATGTCGTGTTTAGACTCATTTTGATCGGGATGAGCTCTACAACTCATTCGTATTAACAATATTGTTCTGATTAAAAACATAAAAGCATAAATTGCCAATAATGTTGGATTCTCCATCTGCTTACATTGTAGGCTGTTGGTCGGTCTTTATAAAAAAATCTTTATTCGTCGAATAAATTCATTACGTGCGGAATAGAGATAACATAATTATTTTTATTTGACGCGTAACAAATCATTTTTTATCTTTTATTCGCTGTTTGAAATGTCTATTTCAATAAAAATTTGCCCATCTTTGCTTCTACAATTATATTATTTTATATTATATTAATTCATCCACGTGATTCTCTCTCAAACTCTATACTATTCGGAATAGTACGTTAAATAAACGCTACTCTGGTTTTCAACATATTTCTGTTCCCACAGATCGATTCTTGGAACAGTTATCTATAAAAAAAAAGTGTAAGGAAATAATGCTTGTTCATGAAATATTTTTAAATTACAAATTAAGGTATCTCATATGGAAGTAGAAATTGATTTTCCTAAAATTATGCTTTAATAATTTCTTACGTAAAATATTTTGACGAATTTTTCGTCCTTGATATTAGTTTTACTTTTAATATTTTAGATCTTAAAAAGCAACACTAAAAAAAAATATCTTTTTAATTTGAATACGTTTGTCGGAGAATGTAACATTTGATAATCGATATGGGTCCGTGATGATTCACCTTCTCAGCGACGAGAAGTTCCTTAGTGGTCTTCTGCACCGACGAGATACCGTCGTTGGCCTTCTGTTTCTTACTCCAGCCAAAATCTATCCTAGAGAGCGGTAGACAACACCGTATTTTTCGAGCGACACATTCTCCCGTAAGGCTGTCAGTCTTTATATATATCTGGTCGGTGGATCAGTGCACCCACTTTATATATATATATATATATATATATATATATATATATATATATATATATATATATAAAGTGGGTGCACTGATCCACCGACCAGATATATATATATATATATAAAGACTGCCAGCCCCCGTGTTAAACTGCGAGTCTCAAAGTGGGTGCCAGGTGGGTGCTGGGAGCGGTCGGTAACGGCCCTAATGTCGAGATACTGTCGTCGGTTGTGGAACTAAAAGAACATTTGCTCGTGAATTATGGAAAAAACGTCAGTGACAGAGGCAATAAATAAACGTATAATGCGTAGAATGAAAATAATTATCTTTTATTGTATAATTTCATTACACTCTTATTGCCTTCTTATTTTCCATATTGTTCACCATTGTAATCATTATTTTATAATCGATAATTTATAGGTGTAATTAATTAATTTGGAACTTCTTGCGATATTTATAAAATAATGATTATTCAACAAAATATATTCTGTAATAGTTATAGAATAAAAAAAAAGAATAAATACAATATTCAAGTAATGTGGCGGACCCCTTGGAGAAGGGTTGATCGGACCCAGGTAGGAGCGTCGTCTGCGGGCTGGGACCTTGGACGCACTTGGTCGCCAGGCCCAAGCTCTTCCCGAGCGCACACTTAGTCGCCGGAAGTCTGTTCCTACCTGGGGTGCACATTTGGCGACCAGGTTCGGGGTTTTTCCTTGGCGTGCACATTTGGCCGCCAACCCTTGACTTTCGCCAGGACACGGATGTTCGGTGCAAGGACACGAACTTTCTCCAAGGGGCACGTACAGGAAGCGACATCCCCACTCCAGAAGTTTTCTTGTTCGAAGGAAATTCCTGGAGGATATAAGCGCGGATTCTGACGGATGACAGGGTCGGTCAGTCAGTCAGTCAGTTCAAGTCAGTCAGTCGTTGTGAGAAGTCGTCATTCGCCGTCAGTTGTTCGTATAGTCGTTTATCCGTAGTTCTTGTTTCATTGTTATTTCATTTTCTTTGTTCCTTGTTACGTCGTTGAGTTTTTGTTGCTTATTTAATAAATGGTTATTGTTATATTGGGTGAATCCTTTACTGAACACCCAAACCACAACACATACCAAAAGGAAATAAAAATTTTTTTATCTTTTATTCGTTACTCGAAATTTTTATTTAGATAAACATTTTGCCCAACTCTGGTTGAGCTTAGCTCGGCTCGATTGTGCGAGTCGAGTCGAGTACTCGCACGATGCGAGCTATCCGCACCGATGCGAGCTGCTCGAAATAAAATCAGGCGTAAAATGACATGATGCGAGTTACAGCGGGAAGATCAGCACATCGATATTATCAAGCATTTTAGTATATTGACAATGCTAAATGTTTGCGATGTTTTATTATATATTTTGATAGTGAAATGTTGATTCAGAATTTCTATAACCCTTATTGAAAATAATTATGCAATAACAACTATTTCCTAGATTTATGTAAATAACTAGCTGTGTGATCTGTAAAGAACGGTATTTTATATATTCCTTTATATTATACTCCGGGGTTCAGTGTACAGTCGTAAAAATGTGTTGTTGCAAAATTGTTTATAATGTTAAAAATTAACGTTAAGCTTCGTTAAATAGTTTTTGAAAGGAATGGGTATATAAACAATATTGTATAATATTGATGTGTATTTATACGAGGTCGCCGCCGCGTCTACAATGTATGCTGGCGGTTCGTCGGCGTGCGCTTTGCACAGGCCGCCACACTGGTACTCGCACCAAAGGTCAAAAGACTGAATTCTGGTAAGCTGAGAAAAACTGTTTGACAGAATCTGAGCTAACTAACCTGAGAATAGATTGTCTTAGACTTTTATATTTTTCGATAATGAATAACTAAGCTAGTGGCTCGATGGGGAGGGAGGAAGAGCAAAACGCATACGCGTGCCGGTAGATTAAATACTCAGAGCGGGTGACCTAAGTGGGCGAGTGCAGGCGAGAGCCGGTCATAAACCTTAGCTCGCTGATGAGAGCCCTACTGTCCCATTGTACGGAAGTACACTTTTTAGAAGAAATGGCCGAGATAACGAACCAAAAAGGCAGTAAACCATTTTCACACTGCACAATTATAAACATGGAGATAGCGCAGGTTGCTTAGCGAGAAACGTGCGGCCGCTTCTCGTTATACATTATGCAGTCAGTCTCATAATTGATGGCAGACACTTTAAATCAGAATAACTTTTTTTATAAATCGACCAAACGACTTCAGCTGTTCTGCCAAGCTAGATAGATTAATTTACTAGATGACATGTAATGAAAACGCAGGAAAAATTGCGTTATATAATTGCGTTAATTGTCGAGCTAGGAAGTAGATTTAACTTTGCTGCCACTACGAATTATTTGGTAGTTAGCATGATTTTGGACCATCGTATAAAAGATCGACTGTTATCCATGGAGAAGAGCCAACAATTGCAAATTGAAAAAAGATTTAGATTAAAATATTAACTAAACAGAAAGTATGACGAGTGTTGAACGTAGACATCAGATCCTTTTAAAAGGGCCTAGCCGATTTATGGTCAAAACTGCCCTTAGAGGAAAAACCCCTCTGAGTAAAATTTCAACCCCCTATCTTGCCCATGAGGTTAGTTACAGGGTAAATTAGATTTCGCGCTTCTCCGCGTATTTCCCGCACTCTGATGCTTTCTAAAATTCTGAAAAAAATGTGACATATTTTGGATTCTAAGGCTGATTTTTGATAATTTTTTCAGATTTTTTTGTTACAAACTGTGGTCGTAAACAAAAAATGAAAAACCTCCAAAAAATCGGAAAAATGCAGATTTCTCAAAAATTTGAAAACATGCTATTCTACTGTTTAGTTCCTTGTTAAAGTACTATAACAGGCAGTGTCGTCAATTTTTTTTAGATTTTTTGTTGTGGGACATCATCGTCAAAAAACAATAAAAACCGAATTTTTTCGACGTTTTTGCTATTAGGAGGAAAGTTACACTTGTTGGTTTTATCGCAGCTATATATTAAGTAATTTTTAGCATTATTAAATTGAAACAAGTAATTCTTTGACCTAAGAAATGTGATTTAAGAGAAAGAATAAATTGTATTTTGTGTGATATATACCAGAATGTTCGTAAAGTTTTGTAACATCGCCGGACGTGTGTCGAACTAAGGAGCGGATACGCTGGGGTTCTTATCCCGTCGGTGGTAAATGTTTTTTCCCATACATCATCTTTATTTTTTCAATTTCTTATATTATTTATTCATGTGATTTTAACAATATTTTTTTAATGTTTTAAAAATATTGAAGTAACATTGATTAGGCAATGAATATTTATATTATTGTGTTCGTCTACGATTTCCGCCAGATATGAAATTGCTTGTGAAAATTGGTAAGATTCCGTGAAAAGAATTTTGAACTCTACGTCTGTCATTTCCAGAAAATCAAGAAATCAATACTGTTTGAAATGGAATCTTTTTGCGGTTCCAATTGTTTTGACCATCTTAATCGGCTATGCCCTTTTAAATCTTATCACCTATACTTGCACAGTACCGAATGACAGGCTGTTGGAACTTCCAACTTCCAACTTGGTTTCACGTTAATTTTCAACATTATAAACAATTTTGCGACAACACATTTTTACGACTGTACAGTGAACCGGAGTATAATATAAAGGAATATATAAAATACCGTTCTTTACAGATCACATCTAGTTATTTACATAAATCTAGGAAATAGTTGTTATTGCATAATTATTTTCAATAAGGGTTATACAAATTCTGAATCAACATTTCACTATCAAAATATATAATAAAACATCGCAAACATTTAGCATTGTCAATATACTAAAATGCTTGATAATATCAATGTGCTGATCTTCCTGCTGTAACTCGCATCATGTCATTTTACGCCTGATTTTATTTCGAGCCGTTCGCTTCGTTGCGAGCAGCTCGCATCGTGCGAGTACTCGACTCGACTCGAAAAGCGAGTCCCGGCTCGACTGGACCCGAGCTCGGCTCGCATATGCGAGCTTGGCTGCAGGCCTAGTGCCAGGTGGGTGCTGGGATCGGTCGGTAACGGCCCCAATGTCGAGATACTCTCGTCGGTTGTGGAACTAAGAAAGTGGAACTATCACTGATCTCAAATACCAACATCGCTAAACATGCCGCGCTCGCTACCTAAATAGAACATTTGCTCGTGAATTACGGAAGAAACGTCAGTGACATAGGCAATAAATAAACGGATAATGCGTAGAATGAAAATAATTATTTTTTATTGTATAATTTCATTACACTATTATTGCCTTCTTATTTTCCATATTATTCACCATTGTAATCATTGTTTTATAATCGATAGTTTATAGGTGTAATTAATTAATTTGGAACTTATTGCGATATTTATAAAATAATGATTATTCAACAAAATATATTCTGTAATAGTTATAGAATGAAAAAAAAAAGAATAAATACAATATTCAAGTAATGACAAAATTCAATCGTTCTTATTGTGATCCGTAGTAACAAACACAGAAAATTATTTTTTTTTACTTATTTAACCGATAATACCACTTCTAATGCTGGACTGCAATTATTCAAGTAAAGGTAGTAACGAAATAAAAGTGTTATGTAATGAAACTAACTTTCGACGGATCTTATCCATATAAAGCTATTTGGTGGCAGTATTATTTGATTTATTCAAACTACGAGAAATTTTTTCATCTTTCATCTGTATCATTTATTCGAAGGCTTCAAATAAATGCTCGAATAACTTTTGCCGAGTGCCGAGCTTCAAAGACCCAGCGACGACAGACGACATACAATGTAAACGGATGGAGAATCGCGCACGTATGAAAGTTTAAACTTTCTGATTTTTTTGTTACAAACTGTGGTCGTAAAAAAAATGAAAAACCTCCAAAAAATCGGAAAAATGCTATTCTACTGTTTAGTTCCTTGTTAAAGTACTATAACAGGCAGTGTCGTCAATTTTTTTTAGATTTTTTGTTGTGGGACATCATCGTCAAAAAACAATAAAAACCGAATTTTTTCGACGTTTTTGCTATTAGGAGGAAAGTTACACTTGTTGGTTTTATCGCAGCTATATATTAAGTAATTTTTAGCATTATTAAATTGAAACAAGTAATTCTTTGACCTAAGAAATGTGATTTTAGAGAAAGAATAAATTGTATTTTGTGTGATATATACCAGAATGTTCGTAAAGTTTTGTAACATCGCCGGACGTGTGTCGAACTAAGGAGCGGATACGCTGGGGTTCTTATCCCGTCGGTGGTAAATGTTTTTTCCCATACATCATCTTTATTTTTTCAATTTCTTATATTATTTATTCATGTGATTTTAACAATATTTTTTTAATGTTTTAAAAATATTGAAGTAACATTGATTAGGCAATGAATATTTATATTATTGTGTTCGTCTACGATTTCCGCCAGATATGAAATTGCTTGTGAAAATTGGTAAGATTCCGTGAAAAGAATTTTGAACTCTACGTCTGTCATTTCCAGAAAATCAAGAAATCAATACTGTTTGAAATGGAATCTTTTTGCGGTTCCAATTGTTTTGACCATCTTAATCGGCTATGCCCTTTTAAATCTTATCACCTATACTTGCACAGTACCGAATGACAGGCTGTTGGAACTTCCAACTTCCAACTTGGTTTCACGTTAATTTTCAACATTATAAACAATTTTGCGACAACACATTTTTACGACTGTACAGTGAACCGGAGTATAATATAAAGGAATATATAAAATACCGTTCTTTACAGATCACATCTAGTTATTTACATAAATCTAGGAAATAGTTGTTATTGCATAATTATTTTCAATAAGGGTTATACAAATTCTGAATCAACATTTCACTATCAAAATATATAATAAAACATCGCAAACATTTAGCATTGTCAATATACTAAAATGCTTGATAATATCAATGTGCTGATCTTCCTGCTGTAACTCGCATCATGTCATTTTACGCCTGATTTTATTTCGAGCCGTTCGCTTCGTTGCGAGCAGCTCGCATCATGCGAGTACTCGACTCGACTCGAAAAGCGAGTCCCGGCTCGACTGGACCCGAGCTCGGCTCGCATATGCGAGCTTGGCTGCAGGCCTAGTGCCAGGTGGGTGCTGGGATCGGTCGGTAACGGCCCCAATGTCGAGATACTCTCGTCGGTTGTGGAACTAAGAAAGTGGAACTATCACTGATCTCAAATACCAACATCGCTAAACATGCCGCGCTCGCTACCTAAATAGAACATTTGCTCGTGAATTACGGAAGAAACGTCAGTGACATAGGCAATAAATAAACGGATAATGCGTAGAATGAGAATAATTATTTTTTTATTGTATAATTTCATTACACTATTATTGCCTTCTTATTTTCCATATTATTCACCATTGTAATCATTATTTTATAATCGATAGTTTATAGGTGAAATTAATTAATTTGGAACTTATTGCGATATTTATAAAATAATGATTATTCAACAAAATATATTCTGTAATAGTTATAGAATAAAAAAAAAAAAGAATAAATACAATATTCAAGTAATGACAAAATTCAATCGTTCTTATTGTGATCCGTAGTAACAAACACAGAAAATTATTTTTTTACTTATTTAACCGATAATACCACTTCTAATGCTGGACTGCAATTATTCAAGTAAAGGTAGTAACGAAATAAAAGTGTTATGTAATGAAACTAACTTTCGACGGATCTTATCCATATAAAGCTATTTGGTGGCAGTATTATTGCTATTTGTACAGACACACAGATACACAGATTCTTATATCTTGCAATGCACGTTGTTTTTTTCTCCGTCAACCGATTTCGATGAAATTTTCAGCTTCTGTATCCCTAACATAGAGGTAGAGATAAAAGTTTTGAAAAGTGTCTGTCATTTTAAGTTTTAATTATAATTGTATTGATTGCTATTTTTTATACCTTATAGAATTGTTTCTTTACATTTAATATTCTTTATATTTTATCAGCAATAAACTTTATGTATAATCATTAATTGTATTGTTAAATTTAACTTTCTGTGAGTAATTGTCAATACATATACATTAGTAACCACATCTATTTGTCCGCGGCGAAAACCAAGCTGTCGAACTCGAGACGGGAAGGACTCGCCGCGTCTCTTTCTTTTCATATGCTGTCCTTCTTTGCGTCCGAAACTTCCGTCGTTCATTACACAAGTAAATATCATCGGAATTTTGTCATATTTGGTACCGTTTTCCTTAGAAAAATGCCACGAGTATGTTGGTGAAAGTCCGATAGAAAAATAATTAATAATGAAAAAGTTTATTTTTTTATTTAAAGGCCTGAGCTCACGCCAGTCTTTCATCTTTTCCGAACGCTTCGACTCTCCGCGGCTCTTTCTTTCCCATACGCTGTCCTTTTTCGCGTCCGAAACATCAATCGTTCATTACACAAGCAATTATCGTCGGAATTATATCATATTTGATTTCATTTTAATCAGAAAAATGTCACGAATATGTTGGTAAAAGTTAAAAAAAAAAAAAATAACGAAAAATAAAGAAGTTTTGTGATTGGATTAGTAGTGGTCTTCTGGTCTCACACCGATATAGCCGACAATGTGTGGCCCACTCCTCGGGGAGGACGCTTCTCTAGTTTCGCTGTCCGCTTCTCCGTGCAACATTATATGTGTCGTAGACGGATATTCTCTCCTTTTGAATGCCAGTCATTCTGGTGTGCCCAGAGTTGGGCATTATTAGATAAAAATTATTTAAATAACGATTCGAATAAAAGATACTTCATCTTTATTCGTTATTCGAAGGTTCGAATAAAAAAGGTATCCTTATTCGACGAGTATCGAATAAATAATTTTATTCGACGAGAATTTATCCGACGAATAAAGATACTTTTTTTTATTCGAAGCGGATTTATTCAAACTACGAGAAATTTTTTCATCTTTCATCTGTATCATTTATTCGAAGGCTTCAAATAAATGCTCGAATAACTTTTGCCGAGTGCCGAGCTTCAAAGACCCAGCGACGACAGACGACATACAATGTAAACGGATGGAGAATCGCGCACGTATGAAAGTTTAAACTTTCTGATTTTTTTGTTACAAACTGTGGTCGTAAAAAAAATGAAAAACCTCCAAAAAATCGGAAAAATGCAGATTTCTCAAAAATTTGAAAACATGCTATTCTACTGTTTAGTTCCTTGTTAAAGTACTATAACAGGCAGTGTCGTCAATTTTTTTTAGATTTTTTGTTGTGGGACATCATCGTCAAAAAACAATAAAAACCGAATTTTTTCGACGTTTTTGCTATTAGGAGGAAAGTTACACTTGTTGGTTTTATCGCAGCTATATATTAAGTAATTTTTAGCATTATTAAATTGAAACAAGTAATTCTTTGACCTAAGAAATGTGATTTAAGAGAAAGAATAAATTGTATTTTGTGTGATATATACCAGAATGTTCGTAAAGTTTTGTAACATCGCCGGACGTGTGTCGAACTAAGGAGCGGATACGCTGGGGTTCTTATCCCGTCGGTGGTAAATGTTTTTTCCCATACATCATCTTTATTTTTTCAATTTCTTATATTATTTATTCATGTGATTTTAACAATATTTTTTTAATGTTTTAAAAATATTGAAGTAACATTGATTAGGCAATGAATATTTATATTATTGTGTTCGTCTACGATTTCCGCCAGATATGAAATTGCTTGTGAAAATTGGTAAGATTCCGTGAAAAGAATTTTGAAATCTACGTCTGTCATTTCCAGAAAATCAAGAAATCAATACTGTTTGAAATGGAATCTTTTTGCGGTTCCAATTGTTTTGACCATCTTAATCGGCTATGCCCTTTTAAATCTTATCACCTATACTTGCACAGTACCGAATGACAGGCTGTTGGAACTTCCAACTTCCAACTTGGTTTCACGTTAATTTTCAACATTATAAACAATTTTGCGACAACACATTTTTACGACTGTACAGTGAACCGGAGTATAATATAAAGGAATATATAAAATACCGTTCTTTACAGATCACATCTAGTTATTTACATAAATCTAAATAGTTGTTATTGCATAATTATTTTCAATAAGGGTTATACAAATTCTGAATCAACATTTCACTATCAAAATATATAATAAAACATCGCAAACATTTAGCATTGTCAATATACTAAAATGCTTGATAATATCAATGTGCTGATCTTCCTGCTGTAACTCGCATCATGTCATTTTACGCCTGATTTTATTTCGAGCCGTTCGCTTCGTTGCGAGCAGCTCGCATCGTGCGAGTACTCGACTCGACTCGAAAAGCGAGTCCCGGCTCGACTGGACCCGAGCTCGGCTCGCATATGCGAGCTTGGCTGCAGGCCTAGTGCCAGGTGGGTGCTGGGATCGGTCGGTAACGGCCCCAATGTCGAGATACTCTCGTCGGTTGTGGAACTAAGAAAGTGGAACTATCACTGATCTCAAATACCAACATCGCTAAACATGCCGCGCTCGCTACCTAAATAGAACATTTGCTCGTGAATTACGGAAGAAACGTCAGTGACATAGGCAATAAATAAACGGATAATGCGTAGAATGAAAATAATTATTTTTTATTGTATAATTTCATTACACTATTATTGCCTTCTTATTTTCCATATTATTCACCATTGTAATCATTGTTTTATAATCGATAGTTTATAGGTGTAATTAATTAATTTGGAACTTATTGCGATATTTATAAAATAATGATTATTCAACAAAATATATTCTGTAATAGTTATAGAATGAAAAAAAAAAGAATAAATACAATATTCAAGTAATGACAAAATTCAATCGTTCTTATTGTGATCCGTAGTAACAAACACAGAAAATTATTTTTTTTTACTTATTTAACCGATAATACCACTTCTAATGCTGGACTGCAATTATTCAAGTAAAGGTAGTAACGAAATAAAAGTGTTATGTAATGAAACTAACTTTCGACGGATCTTATCCATATAAAGCTATTTGGTGGCAGTATTATTTGATTTATTCAAACTACGAGAAATTTTTTCATCTTTCATCTGTATCATTTATTCGAAGGCTTCAAATAAATGCTCGAATAACTTTTGCCGAGTGCCGAGCTTCAAAGACCCAGCGACGACAGACGACATACAATGTAAACGGATGGAGAATCGCGCACGTATGAAAGTTTAAACTTTCTGATTTTTTTGTTACAAACTGTGGTCGTAAAAAAAATGAAAAACCTCCAAAAAATCGGAAAAATGCTATTCTACTGTTTAGTTCCTTGTTAAAGTACTATAACAGGCAGTGTCGTCAATTTTTTTTAGATTTTTTGTTGTGGGACATCATCGTCAAAAAACAATAAAAACCGAATTTTTTCGACGTTTTTGCTATTAGGAGGAAAGTTACACTTGTTGGTTTTATCGCAGCTATATATTAAGTAATTTTTAGCATTATTAAATTGAAACAAGTAATTCTTTGACCTAAGAAATGTGATTTTAGAGAAAGAATAAATTGTATTTTGTGTGATATATACCAGAATGTTCGTAAAGTTTTGTAACATCGCCGGACGTGTGTCGAACTAAGGAGCGGATACGCTGGGGTTCTTATCCCGTCGGTGGTAAATGTTTTTTCCCATACATCATCTTTATTTTTTCAATTTCTTATATTATTTATTCATGTGATTTTAACAATATTTTTTTAATGTTTTAAAAATATTGAAGTAACATTGATTAGGCAATGAATATTTATATTATTGTGTTCGTCTACGATTTCCGCCAGATATGAAATTGCTTGTGAAAATTGGTAAGATTCCGTGAAAAGAATTTTGAACTCTACGTCTGTCATTTCCAGAAAATCAAGAAATCAATACTGTTTGAAATGGAATCTTTTTGCGGTTCCAATTGTTTTGACCATCTTAATCGGCTATGCCCTTTTAAATCTTATCACCTATACTTGCACAGTACCGAATGACAGGCTGTTGGAACTTCCAACTTCCAACTTGGTTTCACGTTAATTTTCAACATTATAAACAATTTTGCGACAACACATTTTTACGACTGTACAGTGAACCGGAGTATAATATAAAGGAATATATAAAATACCGTTCTTTACAGATCACATCTAGTTATTTACATAAATCTAGGAAATAGTTGTTATTGCATAATTATTTTCAATAAGGGTTATACAAATTCTGAATCAACATTTCACTATCAAAATATATAATAAAACATCGCAAACATTTAGCATTGTCAATATACTAAAATGCTTGATAATATCAATGTGCTGATCTTCCTGCTGTAACTCGCATCATGTCATTTTACGCCTGATTTTATTTCGAGCCGTTCGCTTCGTTGCGAGCAGCTCGCATCGTGCGAGTACTCGACTCGACTCGAAAAGCGAGTCCCGGCTCGACTGGACCCGAGCTCGGCTCGCATATGCGAGCTTGGCTGCAGGCCTAGTGCCAGGTGGGTGCTGGGATCGGTCGGTAACGGCCCCAATGTCGAGATACTCTCGTCGGTTGTGGAACTAAGAAAGTGGAACTATCACTGATCTCAAATACCAACATCGCTAAACATGCCGCGCTCGCTACCTAAATAGAACATTTGCTCGTGAATTACGGAAGAAACGTCAGTGACATAGGCAATAAATAAACGGATAATGCGTAGAATGAGAATAATTATTTTTTATTGTATAATTTCATTACACTATTATTGCCTTCTTATTTTCCATATTATTCACCATTGTAATCATTATTTTATAATCGATAGTTTATAGGTGAAATTAATTAATTTGGAACTTATTGCGATATTTATAAAATAATGATTATTCAACAAAATATATTCTGTAATAGTTATAGAATAAACAAAAAGAACAAATACAATATTCAAGTAATGACAAAATTCAATCGTTCTTATTGTGATCCGTAGTAACAAACACAGAAAATTATTTTTTTTTACTTATTTAACCGATAATACCA
This sequence comes from Halictus rubicundus, assembly GCF_050948215.1. Classification (NCBI taxonomy): domain Eukaryota; kingdom Metazoa; phylum Arthropoda; class Insecta; order Hymenoptera; family Halictidae; genus Halictus; species Halictus rubicundus. The sequence goes on along the minus strand of NW_027488855.1, from coordinate 52,654 downwards.
CTTCTAATGCTGGACTGCAATTATTCAAGTAAAGGTAGTAACGAAATAAAAGTGTTATGTAATGAAACTAACTTTCGACGGATCTTATCCATATAAAGCTATTTGGTGGCAGTATTATTGCTATTTGTACAGACACACAGATACACAGATTCTTATATCTTGCAATGCACGTTGTTTTTTTCTCCGTCAACCGATTTCGATGAAATTTTCAGCTTCTGTATCCCTAACATAGAGGTAGAGATAAAAGTTTTGAAAAGTGTCTGTCATTTTAAGTTTTAATTATAATTGTATTGATTGCTATTTTTTATACCTTATAGAATTGTTTCTTTACATTTAATATTCTTTATATTTTATCAGCAATAAACTTTATGTATAATCATTAATTGTATTGTTTAAATTTAACTTTCTGTGAGTAATTGTCAATACATATACATTAGTAACCACATCTATTTGTCCGCGGCGAAAACCAAGCTGTCGAACTCGAGACGGGAAGGACTCGCCGCGTCTCTTTCTTTTCATATGCTGTCCTTCTTTGCGTCCGAAACTTCCGTCGTTCATTACACAAGTAAATATCATCGGAATTTTGTCATATTTGGTACCGTTTTCCTTAGAAAAATGCCACGAGTATGTTGGTGAAAGTCCGATAGAAAAATAATTAATAATGAAAAAGTTTATTTTTTTATTTAAAGGCCTGAGCTCACGCCAGTCTTTCATCTTTTCCGAACGCTTCGACTCTCCGCGGCTCTTTCTTTCCCATACGCTGTCCTTTTTCGCGTCCGAAACATCAATCGTTCATTACACAAGCAATTATCGTCGGAATTATATCATATTTGGTTTCATTTTAATCAGAAAAATGTCACGAATATGTTGGTAAAAGTTAAAAAAAAAAAAAAATAACGAAAAATAAAGAAGCTTTGTGATTGGATTAGTAGTGGTCTTCTGGTCTCACACCGATATAGCCGACAATGTGTGGCCCACTCCTCGGGGAGGACGCTTCTCTAGTTTCGCTGTCCGCTTCTCCGTGCAACATTATATGTATCGTAGACGGATATTCTCTCCTTTTGAATGCCAGTCATTCTGGTGTGCCCAGAGTTGGGCATTATTAGATAAAAATTATTTAAATAACGATTCGAATAAAAGATACTTCATCTTTATTCGTTATTCGAAGGTTCGAATAAAAAAGGTATCCTTATTCGACGAGTATCGAATAAATAATTTTATTCGACGAGAATTTATCCGACGAATAAAGATACTTTTTTTTATTCGAAGCGGATTTATTCAAACTACGAGAAATTTTTTCATCTTTCATCTGTATCATTTATTCGAAGGCTTCAAATAAATGCTCGAATAACTTTTGCCGAGTGCCGAGCTTCAAAGACCCAGCGACGACAGACGACATACAATGTAAACGGATGGAGAATCGCGCACGAATGAAAGTTTAAACTTTTAGATTGTGCAATATATCCTCATGAAATTGTGACGAGCGAATGGAGGGGATTTTCCTGATGAAAATGAGGTGAAATTCGGGTGTAATCGACCAAGTTTCACTGATACGTAATGTTACGATAAAAATTACAATCTCATTAAAGACAGTCCAAATGATGTCGTGTTTAGACTCATTTTGATCGGGATGAGCTCTACAACTCATTCGTATTAACAATATTGTTCTGATTAAAAACATAAAAGCATAAATTGCCAATAATGTTGGATTCTCCATCTGCTTACATTGTAGGCTGTTGGTCGGTCTTTATAAAAAAATCTTTATTCGTCGAATAAATTCATTACGTGCGGAATAGAGATAACATAATTATTTTTATTTGACGCGTAACAAATCATTTTTTATCTTTTATTCGCTGTTTGAAATGTCTATTTCAATAAAAATTTGCCCATCTTTGCTTCTACAATTATATTATTTTATATTATATTAATTCATCCACGTGATTCTCTCTCAAACTCTATACTATTCGGAATAGTACGTTAAATAAACGCTACTCTGGTTTTCAACATATTTCTGTTCCCACAGATCGATTCTTGGAACAATTATCTATAAAAAAAAAAGTGTAAGGAAATAATGCTTGTTCATGAAATATTTTTAAATTACAAATTAAGGTATCTCATATGGAAGTAGAAATTGATTTTCCTAAAATTATGCTTTAATAATTTCTTACGTAAAATATTTTGACGAATTTTTCGTCCTTGATATTAGTTTTACTTTTAATATTTTAGATCTTAAAAAGCAACACTAAAAAAAAATATCTTTTTAATTTGAATACGTTTGTCGGAGAATGTAACATTTGATAATCGATATGGGTCCGTGATGATTCACCTTCTCAGCGACGAGAAGTTCCTTAGTGGTCTTCTGCACCGACGAGATACCGTCGTTGGCCTTCTGTTTCTTACTCCAGCCAAAATCTATCCTAGAGAGCGGTAGACAACACCGTATTTTTCGAGCGACACATTCTCCCGTAAGGCTGTCAGCCTTTATATATATCTCGTCGGTGGATCAGTGCACCCACGAGATATATATATATATATATATATATATATATAAAGACTGCCAGCCCCCGTGTTAAACTGCGAGTCTCAAAGTGGGTGCCAGTTGGGTGCTGGGAGCGGTCGGTAACGGCCCTAATGTCGAGATACTCTCGTCGGTTGTGGAACTAAAAGAACATTTGCTCGTGAATTATGGAAAAAACGTCAGTGACAGAGGCAATAAATAAACGTATAATGCGTAGAATGAAAATAATTATCTTTTATTGTATAATTTCATTACACTCTTATTGCCTTCTTATTTTCCATATTGTTCACCATTGTAATCATTATTTTATAATCGATAATTTATAGGTGTAATTAATTAATTTGGAACTTCTTGCGATATTTATAAAATAATGATTATTCAACAAAATATATTCTGTAATAGTTATAGAATAAAAAAAAAGAATAAATACAATATTCAAGTAATGTGGCGGACCCCTTGGAGAAGGGTTGATCGGACCCAGGTAGGAGCGTCGTCTGCGGGCTGGGACCTTGGACGCACTTGGTCGCCAGGCCCAAGCTCTTCCCGAGCGCACACTTAGTCGCCGGAAGTCTGTTCCTACCTGGGGTGCACATTTGGCGACCAGGTTCGGGGTTTTTCCTTGGCGTGCACATTTGGCCGCCAACCCTTGACTTTCGCCAGGACACGGATGTTCGGTGCAAGGACACGAACTTTCTCCAAGGGGCACGTACAGGAAGCGACATCCCCACTCCAGAAGTTTTCTTGTTCGAAGGAAATTCCTGGAGGATATAAGCGCGGATTCTGACGGATGACAGGGTCGGTCAGTCAGTCAGTCAGTTCAAGTCAGTCAGTCGTTGTGAGAAGTCGTCATTCGCCGTCAGTTGTTCGTATAGTCGTTTATCCGTAGTTCTTGTTTCATTGTTATTTCATTTTCTTTGTTCCTTGTTACGTCGTTGAGTTTTTGTTGCTTATTTAATAAATGGTTATTGTTATATTGGGTGAATCCTTTACTGAACACCCAAACCACAACACATACCAAAAGGAAATAAAAATTTTTTTATCTTTTATTCGTTACTCGAAATTTTTATTTAGATAAACATTTTGCCCAACTCTGGTTGAGCTTAGCTCGGCTCGATTGTGCGAGTCGAGTCGAGTACTCGCACGATGCGAGCTATCCGCACCGATGCGAGCTGCTCGAAATAAAATCAGGCGTAAAATGACATGATGCGAGTTACAGCGGGAAGATCAGCACATCGATATTATCAAGCATTTTAGTATATTGACAATGCTAAATGTTTGCGATGTTTTATTATATATTTTGATAGTGAAATGTTGATTCAGAATTTCTATAACCCTTATTGAAAATAATTATGCAATAACAACTATTTCCTAGATTTATGTAAATAACTAGCTGTGTGATCTGTAAAGAACGGTATTTTATATATTCCTTTATATTATACTCCGGGGTTCAGTGTACAGTCGTAAAAATGTGTTGTTGCAAAATTGTTTATAATGTTAAAAATTAACGTTAAGCTTCGTTAAATAGTTTTTGAAAGGAATGGGTATATAAACAATATTGTATAATATTGATGTGTATTTATACGAGGTCGCCGCCGCGTCTACAATGTATGCTGGCGGTTCGTCGGCGTGCTCTTTGGACAGGCCGCCACACTGGTACTCGCACCAAAGGTCAAAAGACTGAATTCTGGTAAGCTGAGAAAAACTGTTTGACAGAATCTGAGCTAACTAACCTGAGAATAGATTGTCTTGGACTTTTATATTTTTCGATAATGAATAACTAAGCTAGTGGCTCGATGGGGAGGGAGGAAGAGCAAAACGCATACGCGTGCCGGTAGATTAAATACTCAGAGCGGGTGACCTAAGTGGGCGAGTGCAGGCGAGAGCCGGTCATAAACCTTAGCTCGCTGATGAGAGCCCTACTGTCCCATTGTACGGAAGTACACTTTTTAGAAGAAATGGCCGAGATAACGAACCAAAAAGGCAGTAAACCATTTTCACACTGCACAATTATAAACATGGAGATAGCGCAGGTTGCTTAGCGAGAAACGTGCGGCCGCTTCTCGTTATACATTATGCAGTCAGTCTCATAATTGATGGCAGACACTTTAAATCAGAATAACTTTTTTTTATAAATCGACCAAACGACTTCAGCTGTTCTGCCAAGCTAGATAGATTAATTTACTAGATGACACGTAATGAAAACGCAGGAAAAATTGCGTTATATAATTGCGTTAATTGTCGAGCTAGGAAGTAGATTTAACTTTGCTGCCACTACGAATTATTTGGTAGTTAGCATGATTTTGCACCATCGTATAAAAGATCGACTGTTATCCATGGAGAAGAGCCAACAATTGCAAATTGAAAAAAGATTTAGATTAAAATATTAACTAAACAGAAAGTATGACGAGTGTTGAACGTAGACATCAGATCCTTTTAAAAGGGCCTAGCCGATTTATGGTCAAAACTGCCCTTAGAGGAAAAACCCCTCTGAGTAAAATTTCAACCCCCTATCTTGCCCATGAGGTTAGTTACAGGGTAAATTAGATTTCGCGCTTCTCCGCGTATTTCCCGCACTCTGATGCTTTCTAAAATTCTGAAAAAAATGTGACATATTTTGGATTCTAAGGCTGATTTTTGATAATTTTTTCAGATTTTTTTGTTACAAACTGTGGTCGTAAACAAAAAATGAAAAACCTCCAAAAAATCGGAAAAATGCAGATTTCTCAAAAATTTGAAAACATGCTATTCTACTGTTTAGTTCCTTGTTAAAGTACTATAACAGGCAGTGTCGTCAATTTTTTTTAGATTTTTTGTTGTGGGACATCATCGTCAAAAAACAATAAAAACCGAATTTTTTCGACGTTTTTGCTATTAGGAGGAAAGTTACACTTGTTGGTTTTATCGCAGCTATATATTAAGTAATTTTTAGCATTATTAAATTGAAACAAGTAATTCTTTGACCTAAGAAATGTGATTTAAGAGAAAGAATAAATTGTATTTTGTGTGATATATACCAGAATGTTCGTAAAGTTTTGTAACATCGCCGGACGTGTGTCGAACTAAGGAGCGGATACGCTGGGGTTCTTATCCCGTCGGTGGTAAATGTTTTTTCCCATACATCATCTTTATTTTTTCAATTTCTTATATTATTTATTCATGTGATTTTAACAATATTTTTTTAATGTTTTAAAAATATTGAAGTAACATTGATTAGGCAATGAATATTTATATTATTGTGTTCGTCTACGATTTCCGCCAGATATGAAATTGCTTGTGAAAATTGGTAAGATTCCGTGAAAAGAATTTTGAACTCTACGTCTGTCATTTCCAGAAAATCAAGAAATCAATACTGTTTGAAATGGAATCTTTTTGCGGTTCCAATTGTTTTGACCATCTTAATCGGCTATGCCCTTTTAAATCTTATCACCTATACTTGCACAGTACCGAATGACAGGCTGTTGGAACTTCCAACTTCCAACTTGGTTTCACGTTAATTTTCAACATTATAAACAATTTTGCGACAACACATTTTTACGACTGTACAGTGAACCGGAGTATAATGTAAAGGAATATATAAAATACCGTTCTTTACAGATCACATCTAGTTATTTACATAAATCTAAATTGTTGTTATTGCATAATTATTTTCAATAAGGGTTATACAAATTCTGAATCAACATTTCACTATCAAAATATATAATAAAACATCGCAAACATTTAGCATTGTCAATATACTAAAATGCTTGATAATATCAATGTGCTGATCTTCCTGCTGTAACTCGCATCATGTCATTTTACGCCTGATTTTATTTCGAGCCGTTCGCTTCGTTGCGAGCAGCTCGCATCGTGCGAGTACTCGACTCGACTCGAAAAGCGAGTCCCGGCTCGACTGGACCCGAGCTCGGCTCGCATATGCGAGCTTGGCTGCAGGCCTAGTGCCAGGTGGGTGCTGGGATCGGTCGGTAACGGCCCCAATGTCGAGATACTCTCGTCGGTTGTGGAACTAAGAAAGTGGAACTATCACTGATCTCAAATACCAACATCGCTAAACATGCCGCGCTCGCTACCTAAATAGAACATTTGCTCGTGAATTACGGAAGAAACGTCAGTGACATAGGCAATAAATAAACGGATAATGCGTAGAATGAGAATAATTATTTTTTATTGTATAATTTCATTACACTATTATTGCCTTCTTATTTTCCATATTGTGCACCATTGTAATCATTGTTTTATAATCGATAGTTTATAGGTGAAATTAATTAATTTGGAACTTATTGCGATATTTATAAAATAATGATTATTCAACAAAATATATTCTGTAATAGTTATAGAATAAACAAAAAGAATAAATACAATATTCAAGTAATGACAAAATTCAATCGTTCTTATTGTGATCCGTAGTAACAAACACAGAAAATTATTTTTTTACTTATTTAACCGATAATACCACTTCTAATGCTGGACTGCAATTATTCAAGTAAAGGTAGTAACGAAATAAAAGTGTTATGTAATGAAACTAACTTTCGACGGATCTTATCCATATAAAGCTATTTGGTGGGCAGTATTATTTGATTTATTCAAACTACGAGAAATTTTTTCATCTTTCATCTGTATCATTTATTCGAAGGCTTCAAATAAATGCTCGAATAACTTTTGCCGAGTGCCGAGCTTCAAAGACCCAGCGACGACAGACGACATACAATGTAAACGGATGGAGAATCGCGCACGTATGAAAGTTTAAACTTTCTGATTTTTTTGTTACAAACTGTGGTCGTAAAAAAATGAAAAACCTCCAAAAAATCGGAAAAATGCAGATTTCTCAAAAATTTGAAAACATGCTATTCTACTGTTTAGTTCCTTGTTAAAGTACTATAACAGGCAGTGTCGTCAATTTTTTTTAGATTTTTTGTTGTGGGACATCATCGTCAAAAAACAATAAAAACCGAATTTTTTCGACGTTTTTGCTATTAGGAGGAAAGTTACACTTGTTGGTTTTATCGCAGCTATATATTAAGTAATTTTTAGCATTATTAAATTGAAACAAGTAATTCTTTGACCTAAGAAATGTGATTTAAGAGAAAGAATAAATTGTATTTTGTGTGATATATACCAGAATGTTCGTAAAGTTTTGTAACATCGCCGGACGTGTCGAACTAAGGAGCGGATACGCTGGGGTTCTTATCCCGTCGGTGGTAAATGTTTTTTCCCATACATCATCTTTATTTTTTCAATTTCTTATATTATTTATTCATGTGATTTTAACAATATTTTTTTAATGTTTTAAAAATATTGAAGTAACATTGATTAGGCAATGAATATTTATATTATTGTGTTCGTCTACGATTTCCGCCAGATATGAAATTGCTTGTGAAAATTGGTAAGATTCCGTGAAAAGAATTTTGAACTCTACGTCTGTCATTTCCAGAAAATCAAGAAATCAATACTGTTTGAAATGGAATCTTTTTGCGGTTCCAATTGTTTTGACCATCTTAATCGGCTATGCCCTTTTAAATCTTATCACCTATACTTGCACAGTACCGAATGACAGGCTGTTGGAACTTCCAACTTCCAACTTGGTTTCACGTTAATTTTCAACATTATAAACAATTTTGCGACAACACATTTTTACGACTGTACACTGAACCCCGGAGTATAATATAAAGGAATATATAAAATACCGTTCTTTACAGATCACATCTAGTTATTTACATAAATCTAAATAGTTGTTATTGCATAATTATTTTCAATAAGGGTTATACAAATTCTGAATCAACATTTCACTATCAAAATATATAATAAAACATCGCAAACATTTAGCATTGTCAATATACTAAAATGCTTGATAATATCAATGTGCTGATCTTCCTGCTGTAACTCGCATCATGTCATTTTACGCCTGATTTTATTTCGAGCCGTTCGCTTCGTTGCGAGCAGCTCGCATCGTGCGAGTACTCGACTCGACTCGAAAAGCGAGTCCCGGCTCGACTGGACCCGAGCTCGGCTCGCATATGCGAGCTTGGCTGCAGGCCTAGTGCCAGGTGGGTGCTGGGATCGGTCGGTAACGGCCCCAATGTCGAGATACTCTCGTCGGTTGTGGAACTAAGAAAGTGGAACTATCACTGATCTCAAATACCAACATCGCTAAACATGCCGCGCTCGCTACCTAAATAGAACATTTGCTCGTGAATTACGGAAGAAACGTCAGTGACATAGGCAATAAATAAACGGATAATGCGTAGAATGAAAATAATTATTTTTTATTGTATAATTTCATTACACTATTATTGCCTTCTTATTTTCCATATTATTCACCATTGTAATCATTGTTTTATAATCGATAGTTTATAGGTGTAATTAATTAATTTGGAACTTATTGCGATATTTATAAAATAATGATTATTCAACAAAATATATTCTGTAATAGTTATAGAATGAAAAAAAAAAGAATAAATACAATATTCAAGTAATGACAAAATTCAATCGTTCTTATTGTGATCCGTAGTAACAAACACAGAAAATTATTTTTTTTTACTTATTTAACCGATAATACCACTTCTAATGCTGGACTGCAATTATTCAAGTAAAGGTAGTAACGAAATAAAAGTGTTATGTAATGAAACTAACTTTCGACGGATCTTATCCATATAAAGCTATTTGGTGGCAGTATTATTTGATTTATTCAAACTACGAGAAATTTTTTCATCTTTCATCTGTATCATTTATTCGAAGGCTTCAAATAAATGCTCGAATAACTTTTGCCGAGTGCCGAGCTTCAAAGACCCAGCGACGACAGACGACATACAATGTAAACGGATGGAGAATCGCGCACGTATGAAAGTTTAAACTTTCTGATTTTTTTGTTACAAACTGTGGTCGTAAAAAAAATGAAAAACCTCCAAAAAATCGGAAAAATGCTATTCTACTGTTTAGTTCCTTGTTAAAGTACTATAACAGGCAGTGTCGTCAATTTTTTTTAGATTTTTTGTTGTGGGACATCATCGTCAAAAAACAATAAAAACCGAATTTTTTCGACGTTTTTGCTATTAGGAGGAAAGTTACACTTGTTGGTTTTATCGCAGCTATATATTAAGTAATTTTTAGCATTATTAAATTGAAACAAGTAATTCTTTGACCTAAGAAATGTGATTTTAGAGAAAGAATAAATTGTATTTTGTGTGATATATACCAGAATGTTCGTAAAGTTTTGTAACATCGCCGGACGTGTGTCGAACTAAGGAGCGGATACGCTGGGGTTCTTATCCCGTCGGTGGTAAATGTTTTTTCCCATACATCATCTTTATTTTTTCAATTTCTTATATTATTTATTCATGTGATTTTAACAATATTTTTTTAATGTTTTAAAAATATTGAAGTAACATTGATTAGGCAATGAATATTTATATTATTGTGTTCGTCTACGATTTCCGCCAGATATGAAATTGCTTGTGAAAATTGGTAAGATTCCGTGAAAAGAATTTTGAACTCTACGTCTGTCATTTCCAGAAAATCAAGAAATCAATACTGTTTGAAATGGAATCTTTTTGCGGTTCCAATTGTTTTGACCATCTTAATCGGCTATGCCCTTTTAAATCTTATCACCTATACTTGCACAGTACCGAATGACAGGCTGTTGGAACTTCCAACTTCCAACTTGGTTTCACGTTAATTTTCAACATTATAAACAATTTTGCGACAACACATTTTTACGACTGTACAGTGAACCGGAGTATAATGTAAAGGAATATATAAAATACCGTTCTTTACAGATCACATCTAGTTATTTACATAAATCTAAATTGTTGTTATTGCATAATTATTTTCAATAAGGGTTATACAAATTCTGAATCAACATTTCACTATCAAAATATATAATAAAACATCGCAAACATTTAGCATTGTCAATATACTAAAATGCTTGATAATATCAATGTGCTGATCTTCCTGCTGTAACTCGCATCATGTCATTTTACGCCTGATTTTATTTCGAGCCGTTCGCTTCGTTGCGAGCAGCTCGCATCGTGCGAGTACTCGACTCGACTCGAAAAGCGAGTCCCGGCTCGACTGGACCCGAGCTCGGCTCGCATATGCGAGCTTGGCTGCAGGCCTAGTGCCAGGTGGGTGCTGGGATCGGTCGGTAACGGCCCCAATGTCGAGATACTCTCGTCGGTTGTGGAACTAAGAAACTGGAACTATCACTGATCTCAAATACCAACATCGCTAAACATGCCGCGCTCGCTACCTAAATAGAACATTTGCTCGTGAATTACGGAAGAAACGTCAGTGACATAGGCAATAAATAAACGGATAATGCGTAGAATGAGAATAATTATTTTTTATTGTATAATTTCATTACACTATTATTGCCTTCTTATTTTCCATATTGTGCACCATTGTAATCATTGTTTTATAATCGATAGTTTATAGGTGAAATTAATTAATTTGGAACTTATTGCGATATTTATAAAATAATGATTATTCAACAAAATATATTCTGTAATAGTTATAGAATAAACAAAAAGAATAAATACAATATTCAAGTAATGACAAAATTCAATCGTTCTTATTGTGATCCGTAGTAACAAACACAGAAAATTATTTTTTTACTTATTTAACCGATAATACCACTTCTAATGCTGGACTGCAATTATTCAAGTAAAGGTAGTAACGAAATAAAAGTGTTATGTAATGAAACTAACTTTCGACGGATCTTATCCATATAAAGCTATTTGGTGGGCAGTATTATTTGATTTATTCAAACTACGAGAAATTTTTTCATCTTTCATCTGTATCATTTATTCGAAGGCTTCAAATAAATGCTCGAATAACTTTTGCCGAGTGCCGAGCTTCAAAGACCCAGCGACGACAAGACGACATACAATGTAAACGGATGGAGAATCGCGCAGGTATGAAAGTTTAAACTTTCAGATTTTTTTGTTACAAACTGTGGTCGTAAACAAAAAATGAAAAACCTCCAAAAAATCGGAAAAATGCAGATTTCTCAAAAATTTGAAAACATGCTATTCTACTGTTTAGTTCCTTGTTAAAGTACTATAACAGGCAGTGTCGTCAATTTTTTTTAGATTTTTTGTTGTGGGACATCATCGTCAAAAAACAATAAAAACCGAATTTTTTCGACGTTTTTGCTATTAGGAGGAAAGTTACACTTGTTGGTTTTATCGCAGCTATATATTAAGTAATTTTTAGCATTATTAAATTGAAACAAGTAATTCTTTGACCTAAGAAATGTGATTTAAGAGAAAGAATAAATTGTATTTTGTGTGATATATACCAGAATGTTCGTAAAGTTTTGTAACATCGCCGGACGTGTGTCGAACTAAGGAGCGGATACGCTGGGGTTCTTATCCCGTCGGTGGTAAATGTTTTTTCCCATACATCATCTTTATTTTTTCAATTTCTTATATTATTTATTCATGTGATTTTAACAATATTTTTTTAATGTTTTAAAAATATTGAAGTAACATTGATTAGGCAATGAATATTTATATTATTGTGTTCGTCTACGATTTCCGCCAGATATGAAATTGCTTGTGAAAATTGGTAAGATTCCGTGAAAAGAATTTTGAACTCTACGTCTGTCATTTCCAGAAAATCAAGAAATCAATACTGTTTGAAATGGAATCTTTTTGCGGTTCCAATTGTTTTGACCATCTTAATCGGCTATGCCCTTTTAAATCTTATCACCTATACTTGCACAGTACCGAATGACAGGCTGTTGGAACTTCCAACTTCCAACTTGGTTTCACGTTAATTTTCAACATTATAAACAATTTTGCGACAACACATTTTTACGACTGTACAGTGAACCGGAGTATAATGTAAAGGAATATATAAAATACCGTTCTTTACAGATCACATCTAGTTATTTACATAAATCTAAATTGTTGTTATTGCATAATTATTTTCAATAAGGGTTATACAAATTCTGAATCAACATTTCACTATCAAAATATATAATAAAACATCGCAAACATTTAGCATTGTCAATATACTAAAATGCTTGATAATATCAATGTGCTGATCTTCCTGCTGTAACTCGCATCATGTCATTTTACGCCTGATTTTATTTCGAGCCGTTCGCTTCGTTGCGAGCAGCTCGCATCGTGCGAGTACTCGACTCGACTCGAAAAGCGAGTCCCGGCTCGACTGGACCCGAGCTCGGCTCGCATATGCGAGCTTGGCTGCAGGCCTAGTGCCAGGTGGGTGCTGGGATCGGTCGGTAACGGCCCCAATGTCGAGATACTCTCGTCGGTTGTGGAACTAAGAAACTGGAACTATCACTGATCTCAAATACCAACATCGCTAAACATGCCGCGCTCGCTACCTAAATAGAACATTTGCTCGTGAATTACGGAAGAAACGTCAGTGACATAGGCAATAAATAAACGGATAATGCGTAGAATGAGAATAATTATTTTTTATTGTATAATTTCATTACACTATTATTGCCTTCTTATTTTCCATATTGTGCACCATTGTAATCATTGTTTTATAATCGATAGTTTATAGGTGAAATTAATTAATTTGGAACTTATTGCGATATTTATAAAATAATGATTATTCAACAAAATATATTCTGTAATAGTTATAGAATAAACAAAAAGAATAAATACAATATTCAAGTAATGACAAAATTCAATCGTTCTTATTGTGATCCGTAGTAACAAACACAGAAAATTATTTTTTTACTTATTTAACCGATAATACCACTTCTAATGCTGGACTGCAATTATTCAAGTAAAGGTAGTAACGAAATAAAAGTGTTATGTAATGAAACTAACTTTCGACGGATCTTATCCATATAAAGCTATTTGGTGGGCAGTATTATTTGATTTATTCAAACTACGAGAAATTTTTTCATCTTTCATCTGTATCATTTATTCGAAGGCTTCAAATAAATGCTCGAATAACTTTTGCCGAGTGCCGAGCTTCAAAGACCCAGCGACGACAGACGACATACAATGTAAACGGATGGAGAATCGCGCACGTATGAAAGTTTAAACTTTCTGATTTTTTTGTTACAAACTGTGGTCGTAAAAAAATGAAAAACCTCCAAAAAATCGGAAAAATGCAGATTTCTCAAAAATTTGAAAACATGCTATTCTACTGTTTAGTTCCTTGTTAAAGTACTATAACAGGCAGTGTCGTCAATTTTTTTTAGATTTTTTGTTGTGGGACATCATCGTCAAAAAACAATAAAAACCGAATTTTTTCGACGTTTTTGCTATTAGGAGGAAAGTTACACTTGTTGGTTTTATCGCAGCTATATATTAAGTAATTTTTAGCATTATTAAATTGAAACAAGTAATTCTTTGACCTAAGAAATGTGATTTAAGAGAAAGAATAAATTGTATTTTGTGTGATATATACCAGAATGTTCGTAAAGTTTTGTAACATCGCCGGACGTGTCGAACTAAGGAGCGGATACGCTGGGGTTCTTATCCCGTCGGTGGTAAATGTTTTTTCCCATACATCATCTTTATTTTTTCAATTTCTTATATTATTTATTCATGTGATTTTAACAATATTTTTTTAATGTTTTAAAAATATTGAAGTAACATTGATTAGGCAATGAATATTTATATTATTGTGTTCGTCTACGATTTCCGCCAGATATGAAATTGCTTGTGAAAATTGGTAAGATTCCGTGAAAAGAATTTTGAACTCTACGTCTGTCATTTCCAGAAAATCAAGAAATCAATACTGTTTGAAATGGAATCTTTTTGCGGTTCCAATTGTTTTGACCATCTTAATCGGCTATGCCCTTTTAAATCTTATCACCTATACTTGCACAGTACCGAATGACAGGCTGTTGGAACTTCCAACTTCCAACTTGGTTTCACGTTAATTTTCAACATTATAAACAATTTTGCGACAACACATTTTTACGACTGTACACTGAACCCCGGAGTATAATATAAAGGAATATATAAAATACCGTTCTTTACAGATCACATCTAGTTATTTACATAAATCTAAATAGTTGTTATTGCATAATTATTTTCAATAAGGGTTATACAAATTCTGAATCAACATTTCACTATCAAAATATATAATAAAACATCGCAAACATTTAGCATTGTCAATATACTAAAATGCTTGATAATATCAATGTGCTGATCTTCCTGCTGTAACTCGCATCATGTCATTTTACGCCTGATTTTATTTCGAGCCGTTCGCTTCGTTGCGAGCAGCTCGCATCGTGCGAGTACTCGACTCGACTCGAAAAGCGAGTCCCGGCTCGACTGGACCCGAGCTCGGCTCGCATATGCGAGCTTGGCTGCAGGCCTAGTGCCAGGTGGGTGCTGGGATCGGTCGGTAACGGCCCCAATGTCGAGATACTCTCGTCGGTTGTGGAACTAAGAAAGTGGAACTATCACTGATCTCAAATACCAACATCGCTAAACATGCCGCGCTCGCTACCTAAATAGAACATTTGCTCGTGAATTACGGAAGAAACGTCAGTGACATAGGCAATAAATAAACGGATAATGCGTAGAATGAAAATAATTATTTTTTATTGTATAATTTCATTACACTATTATTGCCTTCTTATTTTCCATATTATTCACCATTGTAATCATTGTTTTATAATCGATAGTTTATAGGTGTAATTAATTAATTTGGAACTTATTGCGATATTTATAAAATAATGATTATTCAACAAAATATATTCTGTAATAGTTATAGAATGAAAAAAAAAAGAATAAATACAATATTCAAGTAATGACAAAATTCAATCGTTCTTATTGTGATCCGTAGTAACAAACACAGAAAATTATTTTTTTTTACTTATTTAACCGATAATACCACTTCTAATGCTGGACTGCAATTATTCAAGTAAAGGTAGTAACGAAATAAAAGTGTTATGTAATGAAACTAACTTTCGACGGATCTTATCCATATAAAGCTATTTGGTGGCAGTATTATTTGATTTATTCAAACTACGAGAAATTTTTTCATCTTTCATCTGTATCATTTATTCGAAGGCTTCAAATAAATGCTCGAATAACTTTTGCCGAGTGCCGAGCTTCAAAGACCCAGCGACGACAGACGACATACAATGTAAACGGATGGAGAATCGCGCACGTATGAAAGTTTAAACTTTCTGATTTTTTTGTTACAAACTGTGGTCGTAAAAAAAATGAAAAACCTCCAAAAAATCGGAAAAATGCTATTCTACTGTTTAGTTCCTTGTTAAAGTACTATAACAGGCAGTGTCGTCAATTTTTTTTAGATTTTTTGTTGTGGGACATCATCGTCAAAAAACAATAAAAACCGAATTTTTTCGACGTTTTTGCTATTAGGAGGAAAGTTACACTTGTTGGTTTTATCGCAGCTATATATTAAGTAATTTTTAGCATTATTAAATTGAAACAAGTAATTCTTTGACCTAAGAAATGTGATTTTAGAGAAAGAATAAATTGTATTTTGTGTGATATATACCAGAATGTTCGTAAAGTTTTGTAACATCGCCGGACGTGTGTCGAACTAAGGAGCGGATACGCTGGGGTTCTTATCCCGTCGGTGGTAAATGTTTTTTCCCATACATCATCTTTATTTTTTCAATTTCTTATATTATTTATTCATGTGATTTTAACAATATTTTTTTAATGTTTTAAAAATATTGAAGTAACATTGATTAGGCAATGAATATTTATATTATTGTGTTCGTCTACGATTTCCGCCAGATATGAAATTGCTTGTGAAAATTGGTAAGATTCCGTGAAAAGAATTTTGAACTCTACGTCTGTCATTTCCAGAAAATCAAGAAATCAATACTGTTTGAAATGGAATCTTTTTGCGGTTCCAATTGTTTTGACCATCTTAATCGGCTATGCCCTTTTAAATCTTATCACCTATACTTGCACAGTACCGAATGACAGGCTGTTGGAACTTCCAACTTCCAACTTGGTTTCACGTTAATTTTCAACATTATAAACAATTTTGCGACAACACATTTTTACGACTGTACAGTGAACCGGAGTATAATATAAAGGAATATATAAAATACCGTTCTTTACAGATCACATCTAGTTATTTACATAAATCTAGGAAATAGTTGTTATTGCATAATTATTTTCAATAAGGGTTATACAAATTCTGAATCAACATTTCACTATCAAAATATATAATAAAACATCGCAAACATTTAGCATTGTCAATATACTAAAATGCTTGATAATATCAATGTGCTGATCTTCCTGCTGTAACTCGCATCATGTCATTTTACGCCTGATTTTATTTCGAGCCGTTCGCTTCGTTGCGAGCAGCTCGCATCATGCGAGTACTCGACTCGACTCGAAAAGCGAGTCCCGGCTCGACTGGACCCGAGCTCGGCTCGCATATGCGAGCTTGGCTGCAGGCCTAGTGCCAGGTGGGTGCTGGGATCGGTCGGTAACGGCCCCAATGTCGAGATACTCTCGTCGGTTGTGGAACTAAGAAAGTGGAACTATCACTGATCTCAAATACCAACATCGCTAAACATGCCGCGCTCGCTACCTAAATAGAACATTTGCTCGTGAATTACGGAAGAAACGTCAGTGACATAGGCAATAAATAAACGGATAATGCGTAGAATGAGAATAATTATTTTTTTATTGTATAATTTCATTACACTATTATTGCCTTCTTATTTTCCATATTATTCACCATTGTAATCATTATTTTATAATCGATAGTTTATAGGTGAAATTAATTAATTTGGAACTTATTGCGATATTTATAAAATAATGATTATTCAACAAAATATATTCTGTAATAGTTATAGAATAAAAAAAAAAAAGAATAAATACAATATTCAAGTAATGACAAAATTCAATCGTTCTTATTGTGATCCGTAGTAACAAACACAGAAAATTATTTTTTTACTTATTTAACCGATAATACCACTTCTAATGCTGGACTGCAATTATTCAAGTAAAGGTAGTAACGAAATAAAAGTGTTATGTAATGAAACTAACTTTCGACGGATCTTATCCATATAAAGCTATTTGGTGGCAGTATTATTGCTATTTGTACAGACACACAGATACACAGATTCTTATATCTTGCAATGCACGTTGTTTTTTTCTCCGTCAACCGATTTCGATGAAATTTTCAGCTTCTGTATCCCTAACATAGAGGTAGAGATAAAAGTTTTGAAAAGTGTCTGTCATTTTAAGTTTTAATTATAATTGTATTGATTGCTATTTTTTATACCTTATAGAATTGTTTCTTTACATTTAATATTCTTTATATTTTATCAGCAATAAACTTTATGTATAATCATTAATTGTATTGTTAAATTTAACTTTCTGTGAGTAATTGTCAATACATATACATTAGTAACCACATCTATTTGTCCGCGGCGAAAACCAAGCTGTCGAACTCGAGACGGGAAGGACTCGCCGCGTCTCTTTCTTTTCATATGCTGTCCTTCTTTGCGTCCGAAACTTCCGTCGTTCATTACACAAGTAAATATCATCGGAATTTTGTCATATTTGGTACCGTTTTCCTTAGAAAAATGCCACGAGTATGTTGGTGAAAGTCCGATAGAAAAATAATTAATAATGAAAAAGTTTATTTTTTTATTTAAAGGCCTGAGCTCACGCCAGTCTTTCATCTTTTCCGAACGCTTCGACTCTCCGCGGCTCTTTCTTTCCCATACGCTGTCCTTTTTCGCGTCCGAAACATCAATCGTTCATTACACAAGCAATTATCGTCGGAATTATATCATATTTGATTTCATTTTAATCAGAAAAATGTCACGAATATGTTGGTAAAAGTTAAAAAAAAAAAAAATAACGAAAAATAAAGAAGTTTTGTGATTGGATTAGTAGTGGTCTTCTGGTCTCACACCGATATAGCCGACAATGTGTGGCCCACTCCTCGGGGAGGACGCTTCTCTAGTTTCGCTGTCCGCTTCTCCGTGCAACATTATATGTGTCGTAGACGGATATTCTCTCCTTTTGAATGCCAGTCATTCTGGTGTGCCCAGAGTTGGGCATTATTAGATAAAAATTATTTAAATAACGATTCGAATAAAAGATACTTCATCTTTATTCGTTATTCGAAGGTTCGAATAAAAAAGGTATCCTTATTCGACGAGTATCGAATAAATAATTTTATTCGACGAGAATTTATCCGACGAATAAAGATACTTTTTTTTATTCGAAGCGGATTTATTCAAACTACGAGAAATTTTTTCATCTTTCATCTGTATCATTTATTCGAAGGCTTCAAATAAATGCTCGAATAACTTTTGCCGAGTGCCGAGCTTCAAAGACCCAGCGACGACAGACGACATACAATGTAAACGGATGGAGAATCGCGCACGTATGAAAGTTTAAACTTTCTGATTTTTTTGTTACAAACTGTGGTCGTAAAAAAAATGAAAAACCTCCAAAAAATCGGAAAAATGCAGATTTCTCAAAAATTTGAAAACATGCTATTCTACTGTTTAGTTCCTTGTTAAAGTACTATAACAGGCAGTGTCGTCAATTTTTTTTAGATTTTTTGTTGTGGGACATCATCGTCAAAAAACAATAAAAACCGAATTTTTTCGACGTTTTTGCTATTAGGAGGAAAGTTACACTTGTTGGTTTTATCGCAGCTATATATTAAGTAATTTTTAGCATTATTAAATTGAAACAAGTAATTCTTTGACCTAAGAAATGTGATTTAAGAGAAAGAATAAATTGTATTTTGTGTGATATATACCAGAATGTTCGTAAAGTTTTGTAACATCGCCGGACGTGTGTCGAACTAAGGAGCGGATACGCTGGGGTTCTTATCCCGTCGGTGGTAAATGTTTTTTCCCATACATCATCTTTATTTTTTCAATTTCTTATATTATTTATTCATGTGATTTTAACAATATTTTTTTAATGTTTTAAAAATATTGAAGTAACATTGATTAGGCAATGAATATTTATATTATTGTGTTCGTCTACGATTTCCGCCAGATATGAAATTGCTTGTGAAAATTGGTAAGATTCCGTGAAAAGAATTTTGAAATCTACGTCTGTCATTTCCAGAAAATCAAGAAATCAATACTGTTTGAAATGGAATCTTTTTGCGGTTCCAATTGTTTTGACCATCTTAATCGGCTATGCCCTTTTAAATCTTATCACCTATACTTGCACAGTACCGAATGACAGGCTGTTGGAACTTCCAACTTCCAACTTGGTTTCACGTTAATTTTCAACATTATAAACAATTTTGCGACAACACATTTTTACGACTGTACAGTGAACCGGAGTATAATATAAAGGAATATATAAAATACCGTTCTTTACAGATCACATCTAGTTATTTACATAAATCTAAATAGTTGTTATTGCATAATTATTTTCAATAAGGGTTATACAAATTCTGAATCAACATTTCACTATCAAAATATATAATAAAACATCGCAAACATTTAGCATTGTCAATATACTAAAATGCTTGATAATATCAATGTGCTGATCTTCCTGCTGTAACTCGCATCATGTCATTTTACGCCTGATTTTATTTCGAGCCGTTCGCTTCGTTGCGAGCAGCTCGCATCGTGCGAGTACTCGACTCGACTCGAAAAGCGAGTCCCGGCTCGACTGGACCCGAGCTCGGCTCGCATATGCGAGCTTGGCTGCAGGCCTAGTGCCAGGTGGGTGCTGGGATCGGTCGGTAACGGCCCCAATGTCGAGATACTCTCGTCGGTTGTGGAACTAAGAAAGTGGAACTATCACTGATCTCAAATACCAACATCGCTAAACATGCCGCGCTCGCTACCTAAATAGAACATTTGCTCGTGAATTACGGAAGAAACGTCAGTGACATAGGCAATAAATAAACGGATAATGCGTAGAATGAAAATAATTATTTTTTATTGTATAATTTCATTACACTATTATTGCCTTCTTATTTTCCATATTATTCACCATTGTAATCATTGTTTTATAATCGATAGTTTATAGGTGTAATTAATTAATTTGGAACTTATTGCGATATTTATAAAATAATGATTATTCAACAAAATATATTCTGTAATAGTTATAGAATGAAAAAAAAAAGAATAAATACAATATTCAAGTAATGACAAAATTCAATCGTTCTTATTGTGATCCGTAGTAACAAACACAGAAAATTATTTTTTTTTACTTATTTAACCGATAATACCACTTCTAATGCTGGACTGCAATTATTCAAGTAAAGGTAGTAACGAAATAAAAGTGTTATGTAATGAAACTAACTTTCGACGGATCTTATCCATATAAAGCTATTTGGTGGCAGTATTATTTGATTTATTCAAACTACGAGAAATTTTTTCATCTTTCATCTGTATCATTTATTCGAAGGCTTCAAATAAATGCTCGAATAACTTTTGCCGAGTGCCGAGCTTCAAAGACCCAGCGACGACAGACGACATACAATGTAAACGGATGGAGAATCGCGCACGTATGAAAGTTTAAACTTTCTGATTTTTTTGTTACAAACTGTGGTCGTAAAAAAAATGAAAAACCTCCAAAAAATCGGAAAAATGCTATTCTACTGTTTAGTTCCTTGTTAAAGTACTATAACAGGCAGTGTCGTCAATTTTTTTTAGATTTTTTGTTGTGGGACATCATCGTCAAAAAACAATAAAAACCGAATTTTTTCGACGTTTTTGCTATTAGGAGGAAAGTTACACTTGTTGGTTTTATCGCAGCTATATATTAAGTAATTTTTAGCATTATTAAATTGAAACAAGTAATTCTTTGACCTAAGAAATGTGATTTTAGAGAAAGAATAAATTGTATTTTGTGTGATATATACCAGAATGTTCGTAAAGTTTTGTAACATCGCCGGACGTGTGTCGAACTAAGGAGCGGATACGCTGGGGTTCTTATCCCGTCGGTGGTAAATGTTTTTTCCCATACATCATCTTTATTTTTTCAATTTCTTATATTATTTATTCATGTGATTTTAACAATATTTTTTTAATGTTTTAAAAATATTGAAGTAACATTGATTAGGCAATGAATATTTATATTATTGTGTTCGTCTACGATTTCCGCCAGATATGAAATTGCTTGTGAAAATTGGTAAGATTCCGTGAAAAGAATTTTGAACTCTACGTCTGTCATTTCCAGAAAATCAAGAAATCAATACTGTTTGAAATGGAATCTTTTTGCGGTTCCAATTGTTTTGACCATCTTAATCGGCTATGCCCTTTTAAATCTTATCACCTATACTTGCACAGTACCGAATGACAGGCTGTTGGAACTTCCAACTTCCAACTTGGTTTCACGTTAATTTTCAACATTATAAACAATTTTGCGACAACACATTTTTACGACTGTACAGTGAACCGGAGTATAATATAAAGGAATATATAAAATACCGTTCTTTACAGATCACATCTAGTTATTTACATAAATCTAGGAAATAGTTGTTATTGCATAATTATTTTCAATAAGGGTTATACAAATTCTGAATCAACATTTCACTATCAAAATATATAATAAAACATCGCAAACATTTAGCATTGTCAATATACTAAAATGCTTGATAATATCAATGTGCTGATCTTCCTGCTGTAACTCGCATCATGTCATTTTACGCCTGATTTTATTTCGAGCCGTTCGCTTCGTTGCGAGCAGCTCGCATCGTGCGAGTACTCGACTCGACTCGAAAAGCGAGTCCCGGCTCGACTGGACCCGAGCTCGGCTCGCATATGCGAGCTTGGCTGCAGGCCTAGTGCCAGGTGGGTGCTGGGATCGGTCGGTAACGGCCCCAATGTCGAGATACTCTCGTCGGTTGTGGAACTAAGAAGGTGGAACTATCACTGATCTCAAATACCAACATCGCTAAACATGCCGCGCTCGCTACCTAAATAGAACATTTGCTCGTGAATTACGGAAGAAACGTCAGTGACATAGGCAATAAATAAACGGATAATGCGTAGAATGAGAATAATTATTTTTTATTGTATAATTTCATTACACTATTATTGCCTTCTTATTTTCCATATTGTGCACCATTGTAATCATTATTTTATAATCGATAGTTTATAGGTGAAATTAATTAATTTGGAACTTATTGCGATATTTATAAAATAATGATTATTCAACAAAATATATTCTGTAATAGTTATAGAATAAAAAAAAAGAATAAATACAATATTCAAGTAATGACAAAATTCAATCGTTCTTATTGTGATCCGTAGTAACAAACACAGAAAATTATTTTTTTACTTATTTAACCGATAATACCACTTCTAATGCTGGACTGCAATTATTCAAGTAAAGGTAGTAACGAAATAAAAGTGTTATGTAATGAAACTAACTTTCGACGGATCTTATCCATATAAAGCTATTTGGTGGCAGTATTATTGCTATTTGTACAGACACACAGATACACAGATTCTTATATCTTGCAATGCACGTTGTTTTTTTCTCCGTCAACCGATTTCGATGAAATTTTCAGCTTCTGTATCCCTAACATAGAGGTACAGATAAAAGTTTTGAAAAGTGTCTGTCATTTTAAGTTTTAATTATAATTGTATTGATTGCTATTTTTTATACCTTATAGAATTGTTTCTTTACATTTAATATTCTTTATATTTTATCAGCAATAAACTTTATGTATAATCATTAATTGTATTGTTAAATTTAACTTTCTGTGAGTAATTGTCAATACATATACATTAGTAACCACATCTATTTGTCCGCGGCGAAAACCAAGCTGTCGAACTCGAGGCGGGAAGGACTCGCCGCGTCTCTTTCTTTTCATATGCTGTCCTTCTTTGCGTCCGAAACTTCCGTCGTTCATTACACAAGTAAATATCATCGGAATTTTGTCATATTTGGTACCGTTTTCCTTAGAAAAATGCCACGAGTATGTTGGTGAAAGTCCGATAGAAAAATAATTAATAATGAAAAAGTTTATTTTTTTATTTAAAGGCCTGAGCTCACGCCAGTCTTTCATCTTTTCCGAACGCTTCGACTCTCCGCGGCTCTTTCTTTCCCATACGCTGTCCTTTTTCGCGTCCGAAACATCAATCGTTCATTACACAAGCAATTATCGTCGGAATTATATCATATTTGGTTTCATTTTAATCAGAAAAATGTCACGAATATGTTGGTAAAAGTTAAAAAAAAAAAAAAATAACGAAAAATAAAGAAGCTTTGTGATTGGATTAGTAGTGGTCTTCTGGTCTCACACCGATATAGCCGACAATGTGTGGCCCACTCCTCGGGGAGGACGCTTCTCTAGTTTCGCTGTCCGCTTCTCCGTGCAACATTATATGTATCGTAGACGGATATTCTCTCCTTTTGAATGCCAGTCATTCTGGTGTGCCCAGAGTTGGGCATTATTAGATAAAAATTATTTAAATAACGATTCGAATAAAAGATACTTCATCTTTATTCGTTATTCGAAGGTTCGAATAAAAAAGGTATCCTTATTCGACGAGTATCGAATAAATAATTTTATTCGACGAGAATTTATCCGACGAATAAAGATACTTTTTTTTATTCGAAGCGGATTTATTCAAACTACGAGAAATTTTTTCATCTTTCATCTGTATCATTTATTCGAAGGCTTCAAATAAATGCTCGAATAACTTTTGCCGAGTGCCGAGCTTCAAAGACCCAGCGACGACAGACGACATACAATGTAAACGGATGGAGAATCGCGCACGAATGAAAGTTTAAACTTTTAGATTGTGCAATATATCCTCATGAAATTGTGACGAGCGAATGGAGGGGATTTTCCTGATGAAAATGAGGTGAAATTCGGGTGTAATCGACCAAGTTTCACTGATACGTAATGTTACGATAAAAATTACAATCTCATTAAAGACAGTCCAAATGATGTCGTGTTTAGACTCATTTTGATCGGGATGAGCTCTACAACTCATTCGTATTAACAATATTGTTCTGATTAAAAACATAAAAGCATAAATTGCCAATAATGTTGGATTCTCCATCTGCTTACATTGTAGGCTGTTGGTCGGTCTTTATAAAAAAATCTTTATTCGTCGAATAAATTCATTACGTGCGGAATAGAGATAACATAATTATTTTTATTTGACGCGTAACAAATCATTTTTTATCTTTTATTCGCTGTTTGAAATGTCTATTTCAATAAAAATTTGCCCATCTTTGCTTCTACAATTATATTATTTTATATTATATTAATTCATCCACGTGATTCTCTCTCAAACTCTATACTATTCGGAATAGTACGTTAAATAAACGCTACTCTGGTTTTCAACATATTTCTGTTCCCACAGATCGATTCTTGGAACAATTATCTATAAAAAAAAAAGTGTAAGGAAATAATGCTTGTTCATGAAATATTTTTAAATTACAAATTAAGGTATCTCATATGGAAGTAGAAATTGATTTTCCTAAAATTATGCTTTAATAATTTCTTACGTAAAATATTTTGACGAATTTTTCGTCCTTGATATTAGTTTTACTTTTAATATTTTAGATCTTAAAAAGCAACACTAAAAAAAAATATCTTTTTAATTTGAATACGTTTGTCGGAGAATGTAACATTTGATAATCGATATGGGTCCGTGATGATTCACCTTCTCAGCGACGAGAAGTTCCTTAGTGGTCTTCTGCACCGACGAGATACCGTCGTTGGCCTTCTGTTTCTTACTCCAGCCAAAATCTATCCTAGAGAGCGGTAGACAACACCGTATTTTTCGAGCGACACATTCTCCCGTAAGGCTGTCAGCCTTTATATATATCTCGTCGGTGGATCAGTGCACCCACGAGATATATATATATATATATATATATATATATATAAAGACTGCCAGCCCCCGTGTTAAACTGCGAGTCTCAAAGTGGGTGCCAGTTGGGTGCTGGGAGCGGTCGGTAACGGCCCTAATGTCGAGATACTCTCGTCGGTTGTGGAACTAAAAGAACATTTGCTCGTGAATTATGGAAAAAACGTCAGTGACAGAGGCAATAAATAAACGTATAATGCGTAGAATGAAAATAATTATCTTTTATTGTATAATTTCATTACACTCTTATTGCCTTCTTATTTTCCATATTGTTCACCATTGTAATCATTATTTTATAATCGATAATTTATAGGTGTAATTAATTAATTTGGAACTTCTTGCGATATTTATAAAATAATGATTATTCAACAAAATATATTCTGTAATAGTTATAGAATAAAAAAAAAGAATAAATACAATATTCAAGTAATGTGGCGGACCCCTTGGAGAAGGGTTGATCGGACCCAGGTAGGAGCGTCGTCTGCGGGCTGGGACCTTGGACGCACTTGGTCGCCAGGCCCAAGCTCTTCCCGAGCGCACACTTAGTCGCCGGAAGTCTGTTCCTACCTGGGGTGCACATTTGGCGACCAGGTTCGGGGTTTTTCCTTGGCGTGCACATTTGGCCGCCAACCCTTGACTTTCGCCAGGACACGGATGTTCGGTGCAAGGACACGAACTTTCTCCAAGGGGCACGTACAGGAAGCGACATCCCCACTCCAGAAGTTTTCTTGTTCGAAGGAAATTCCTGGAGGATATAAGCGCGGATTCTGACGGATGACAGGGTCGGTCAGTCAGTCAGTCAGTTCAAGTCAGTCAGTCGTTGTGAGAAGTCGTCATTCGCCGTCAGTTGTTCGTATAGTCGTTTATCCGTAGTTCTTGTTTCATTGTTATTTCATTTTCTTTGTTCCTTGTTACGTCGTTGAGTTTTTGTTGCTTATTTAATAAATGGTTATTGTTATATTGGGTGAATCCTTTACTGAACACCCAAACCACAACACATACCAAAAGGAAATAAAAATTTTTTTATCTTTTATTCGTTACTCGAAATTTTTATTTAGATAAACATTTTGCCCAACTCTGGTTGAGCTTAGCTCGGCTCGATTGTGCGAGTCGAGTCGAGTACTCGCACGATGCGAGCTATCCGCACCGATGCGAGCTGCTCGAAATAAAATCAGGCGTAAAATGACATGATGCGAGTTACAGCGGGAAGATCAGCACATCGATATTATCAAGCATTTTAGTATATTGACAATGCTAAATGTTTGCGATGTTTTATTATATATTTTGATAGTGAAATGTTGATTCAGAATTTCTATAACCCTTATTGAAAATAATTATGCAATAACAACTATTTCCTAGATTTATGTAAATAACTAGCTGTGTGATCTGTAAAGAACGGTATTTTATATATTCCTTTATATTATACTCCGGGGTTCAGTGTACAGTCGTAAAAATGTGTTGTTGCAAAATTGTTTATAATGTTAAAAATTAACGTTAAGCTTCGTTAAATAGTTTTTGAAAGGAATGGGTATATAAACAATATTGTATAATATTGATGTGTATTTATACGAGGTCGCCGCCGCGTCTACAATGTATGCTGGCGGTTCGTCGGCGTGCTCTTTGGACAGGCCGCCACACTGGTACTCGCACCAAAGGTCAAAAGACTGAATTCTGGTAAGCTGAGAAAAACTGTTTGACAGAATCTGAGCTAACTAACCTGAGAATAGATTGTCTTGGACTTTTATATTTTTCGATAATGAATAACTAAGCTAGTGGCTCGATGGGGAGGGAGGAAGAGCAAAACGCATACGCGTGCCGGTAGATTAAATACTCAGAGCGGGTGACCTAAGTGGGCGAGTGCAGGCGAGAGCCGGTCATAAACCTTAGCTCGCTGATGAGAGCCCTACTGTCCCATTGTACGGAAGTACACTTTTTAGAAGAAATGGCCGAGATAACGAACCAAAAAGGCAGTAAACCATTTTCACACTGCACAATTATAAACATGGAGATAGCGCAGGTTGCTTAGCGAGAAACGTGCGGCCGCTTCTCGTTATACATTATGCAGTCAGTCTCATAATTGATGGCAGACACTTTAAATCAGAATAACTTTTTTTTATAAATCGACCAAACGACTTCAGCTGTTCTGCCAAGCTAGATAGATTAATTTACTAGATGACACGTAATGAAAACGCAGGAAAAATTGCGTTATATAATTGCGTTAATTGTCGAGCTAGGAAGTAGATTTAACTTTGCTGCCACTACGAATTATTTGGTAGTTAGCATGATTTTGCACCATCGTATAAAAGATCGACTGTTATCCATGGAGAAGAGCCAACAATTGCAAATTGAAAAAAGATTTAGATTAAAATATTAACTAAACAGAAAGTATGACGAGTGTTGAACGTAGACATCAGATCCTTTTAAAAGGGCCTAGCCGATTTATGGTCAAAACTGCCCTTAGAGGAAAAACCCCTCTGAGTAAAATTTCAACCCCCTATCTTGCCCATGAGGTTAGTTACAGGGTAAATTAGATTTCGCGCTTCTCCGCGTATTTCCCGCACTCTGATGCTTTCTAAAATTCTGAAAAAAATGTGACATATTTTGGATTCTAAGGCTGATTTTTGATAATTTTTTCAGATTTTTTTGTTACAAACTGTGGTCGTAAACAAAAAATGAAAAACCTCCAAAAAATCGGAAAAATGCAGATTTCTCAAAAATTTGAAAACATGCTATTCTACTGTTTAGTTCCTTGTTAAAGTACTATAACAGGCAGTGTCGTCAATTTTTTTTAGATTTTTTGTTGTGGGACATCATCGTCAAAAAACAATAAAAACCGAATTTTTTCGACGTTTTTGCTATTAGGAGGAAAGTTACACTTGTTGGTTTTATCGCAGCTATATATTAAGTAATTTTTAGCATTATTAAATTGAAACAAGTAATTCTTTGACCTAAGAAATGTGATTTAAGAGAAAGAATAAATTGTATTTTGTGTGATATATACCAGAATGTTCGTAAAGTTTTGTAACATCGCCGGACGTGTGTCGAACTAAGGAGCGGATACGCTGGGGTTCTTATCCCGTCGGTGGTAAATGTTTTTTCCCATACATCATCTTTATTTTTTCAATTTCTTATATTATTTATTCATGTGATTTTAACAATATTTTTTTAATGTTTTAAAAATATTGAAGTAACATTGATTAGGCAATGAATATTTATATTATTGTGTTCGTCTACGATTTCCGCCAGATATGAAATTGCTTGTGAAAATTGGTAAGATTCCGTGAAAAGAATTTTGAACTCTACGTCTGTCATTTCCAGAAAATCAAGAAATCAATACTGTTTGAAATGGAATCTTTTTGCGGTTCCAATTGTTTTGACCATCTTAATCGGCTATGCCCTTTTAAATCTTATCACCTATACTTGCACAGTACCGAATGACAGGCTGTTGGAACTTCCAACTTCCAACTTGGTTTCACGTTAATTTTCAACATTATAAACAATTTTGCGACAACACATTTTTACGACTGTACAGTGAACCGGAGTATAATGTAAAGGAATATATAAAATACCGTTCTTTACAGATCACATCTAGTTATTTACATAAATCTAAATTGTTGTTATTGCATAATTATTTTCAATAAGGGTTATACAAATTCTGAATCAACATTTCACTATCAAAATATATAATAAAACATCGCAAACATTTAGCATTGTCAATATACTAAAATGCTTGATAATATCAATGTGCTGATCTTCCTGCTGTAACTCGCATCATGTCATTTTACGCCTGATTTTATTTCGAGCCGTTCGCTTCGTTGCGAGCAGCTCGCATCGTGCGAGTACTCGACTCGACTCGAAAAGCGAGTCCCGGCTCGACTGGACCCGAGCTCGGCTCGCATGTGCGAGCTTGGCTGCAGGCCTAGTGCCAGGTGGGTGCTGGGATCGGTCGGTAACGGCCCCAATGTCGAGATACTCTCGTCGGTTGTGGAACTAAGAAACTGGAACTATCACTGATCTCAAATACCAACATCGCTAAACATGCCGCGCTCGCTACCTAAATAGAACATTTGCTCGTGAATTACGGAAGAAACGTCAGTGACATAGGCAATAAATAAACGGATAATGCGTAGAATGAGAATAATTATTTTTTATTGTATAATTTCATTACACTATTATTGCCTTCTTATTTTCCATATTATTCACCATTGTAATCATTATTTTATAATCGATAGTTTATAGGTGAAATTAATTAATTTGGAACTTATTGCGATATTTATAAAATAATGATTATTCAACAAAATATATTCTGTAATAGTTATAGAATAAAAAAAAAAAGAATAAATACAATATTCAAGTAATGACAAAATTCAATCGTTCTTATTGTGATCCGTAGTAACAAACACAGAAAATTATTTTTTTTACTTATTTAACCGATAATACCACTTCTAATGCTGGACTGCAATTATTCAAGTAAAGGTAGTAACGAAATAAAAGTGTTATGTAATGAAACTAACTTTCGACGGATCTTATCCATATAAAGCTATTTGGTGGCAGTATTATTGCTATTTGTACAGACACACAGATACACAGATTCTTATATCTTGCAATGCACGTTGTTTTTTTCTCCGTCAACCGATTTCGATGAAATTTTCAGCTTCTGTATCCCTAACATAGAGGTAGAGATAAAAGTTTTGAAAAGTGTCTGTCATTTTAAGTTTTAATTATAATTGTATTGATTGCTATTCTTTATACCTTATAGAATTGTTTCTTTACATTTAATATTCTTTATATTTTATCAGCAATAAACTTTATGTATAATCATTAATTGTATTGTTAAATTTAACTTTCTGTGAGTAATTGTCAATACATATACATTAGTAACCACATCTATTTGTCCGCGGCGAAAACCAAGCTGTCGAACTCGAGACGGGAAGGACTCGCCGCGTCTCTTTCTTTTCATATGCTGTCCTTCTTTGCGTCCGAAACTTCCGTCGTTCATTACACAAGTAAATATCATCGGAATTTTGTCATATTTGGTACCGTTTTCCTTAGAAAAATGCCACGAGTATGTTGGTGAAAGTCCGATAGAAAAATAATTAATAATGAAAAAGTTTATTTTTTTATTTAAAGGCCTGAGCTCACGCCAGTCTTTCATCTTTTCCGAACGCTTCGACTCTCCGCGGCTCTTTCTTTCCCATACGCTGTCCTTTTTCGCGTCCGAAACATCAATCGTTCATTACACAAGCAATTATCGTCGGAATTATATCATATTTGGTTTCATTTTAATCAGAAAAATGTCACGAATATGTTGGTAAAAGTTAAAAAAAAAAAGAATAACGAAAAATAAAGAAGTTTTGTGATTGGATTAGTAGTGGTCTTCTGGTCTCACACCGATATAGCCGACAATGTGTGGCCCACTCCTCGGGGAGGACGCTTCTCTAGTTTCGCTGTCCGCTTCTCCGTGCCACATTATATGTATCGTAGACGGATATTCTCTCCTTTTGAATGCCAGTCATTCTGGTGTGCCCAGAGTTGGGCATTATTAGATAAAAATTATTTAAATAACGATTCGAATAAAAGATACTTCATCTTTATTCGTTATTCGAAGGTTCGAATAAAAAAGGTATCCTTATTCGACGAGTATCGAATAAATAATTTTATTCGACGAGAATTTATCCGACGAATAAAGATACTTTTTTTTATTCGAAGCGGATTTATTCAAACTACGAGAAATTTTTTCATCTTTCATCTGTATCATTTATTCGAAGGCTTCAAATAAATGCTCGAATAACTTTTGCCGAGTGCCGAGCTTCAAAGACCCAGCGACGACAAGACGACATACAATGTAAACGGATGGAGAATCGCGCAGGTATGAAAGTTTAAACTTTCAGATTTTTTTGTTACAAACTGTGGTCGTAAACAAAAAATGAAAAACCTCCAAAAAATCGGAAAAATGCAGATTTCTCAAAAATTTGAAAACATGCTATTCTACTGTTTAGTTCCTTGTTAAAGTACTATAACAGGCAGTGTCGTCAATTTTTTTTAGATTTTTTGTTGTGGGACATCATCGTCAAAAAACAATAAAAACCGAATTTTTTCGACGTTTTTGCTATTAGGAGGAAAGTTACACTTGTTGGTTTTATCGCAGCTATATATTAAGTAATTTTTAGCATTATTAAATTGAAACAAGTAATTCTTTGACCTAAGAAATGTGATTTAAGAGAAAGAATAAATTGTATTTTGTGTGATATATACCAGAATGTTCGTAAAGTTTTGTAACATCGCCGGACGTGTGTCGAACTAAGGAGCGGATACGCTGGGGTTCTTATCCCGTCGGTGGTAAATGTTTTTTCCCATACATCATCTTTATTTTTTCAATTTCTTATATTATTTATTCATGTGATTTTAACAATATTTTTTTAATGTTTTAAAAATATTGAAGTAACATTGATTAGGCAATGAATATTTATATTATTGTGTTCGTCTACGATTTCCGCCAGATATGAAATTGCTTGTGAAAATTGGTAAGATTCCGTGAAAAGAATTTTGAACTCTACGTCTGTCATTTCCAGAAAATCAAGAAATCAATACTGTTTGAAATGGAATCTTTTTGCGGTTCCAATTGTTTTGACCATCTTAATCGGCTATGCCCTTTTAAATCTTATCACCTATACTTGCACAGTACCGAATGACAGGCTGTTGGAACTTCCAACTTCCAACTTGGTTTCACGTTAATTTTCAACATTATAAACAATTTTGCGACAACACATTTTTACGACTGTACAGTGAACCGGAGTATAATATAAAGGAATATATAAAATACCGTTCTTTACAGATCACAGCTAGTTATTTACATAAATCTAGGAAATAGTTGTTATTGCATAATTATTTTCAATAAGGGTTATAGAAATTCTGAATCAACATTTCACTATCAAAATATATAATAAAACATCGCAAACATTTAGCATTGTCAATATACTAAAATGCTTGATAATATCGATGTGCTGATCTTCCCGCTGTAACTCGCATCTTGTCATTTTACGCCTGATTTTATTTCGAGCCGTTCGCTTCGTTGCGAGCAGCTCGCATCGTGCGAGTACTCGACTCGACTCGAAAAGCGAGTCCCGGCTCGACTGGACCCGAGCTCGGCTCGCATATGCGAGCTTGGCTGCAGGCCTAGTGCCAGGTGGGTGCTGGGATCGGTCGGTAACGGCCCCGATGTCGAGATACTCTCGTCGGTTGTGGAACTAAGAAAGTGGAACTATCACTGATCTCAAATACCAACATCGCTAAACATGCCGCGCTCGCTACCTAAATAGAACATTTGCTCGTGAATTACGGAAGAAACGTCAGTGACATAGGCAATAAATAAACGGATAATGCGTAGAATGAGAATAATTATTTTTTATTGTATAATTTCATTACACTATTATTGCCTTCTTATTTTCCATATTATTCACCATTGTAATCATTATTTTATAATCGATAGTTTATAGGTGAAATTAATTAATTTGGAACTTATTGCGATATTTATAAAATAATGATTATTCAACAAAATATATTCTGTAATAGTTATAGAATAAAAAAAAAAAGAATAAATACAATATTCAAGTAATGACAAAATTCAATCGTTCTTATTGTGATCCGTAGTAACAAACACAGAAAATTATTTTTTTTTACTTATTTAACCGATAATACCACTTCTAATGCTGGACTGCAATTATTCAAGTAAAGGTAGTAACGAAATAAAAGTGTTATGTAATGAAACTAACTTTCGACGGATCTTATCCATATAAAGCTATTTGGTGGCAGTATTATTTGATTTATTCAAACTACGAGAAATTTTTTCATCTTTCATCTGTATCATTTATTCGAAGGCTTCAAATAAATGCTCGAATAACTTTTGCCGAGTGCCGAGCTTCAAAGACCCAGCGACGACAGACGACATACAATGTAAACGGATGGAGAATCGCGCACGTATGAAAGTTTAAACTTTCTGATTTTTTTGTTACAAACTGTGGTCGTAAAAAAAATGAAAAACCTCCAAAAAATCGGAAAAATGCAGATTTCTCAAAAATTTGAAAACATGCTATTCTACTGTTTAGTTCCTTGTTAAAGTACTATAACAGGCAGTGTCGTCAATTTTTTTTAGATTTTTTGTTGTGGGACATCATCGTCAAAAAACAATAAAAACCGAATTTTTTCGACGTTTTTGCTATTAGGAGGAAAGTTACACTTGTTGGTTTTATCGCAGCTATATATTAAGTAATTTTTAGCATTATTAAATTGAAACAAGTAATTCTTTGACCTAAGAAATGTGATTTAAGAGAAAGAATAAATTGTATTTTGTGTGATATATACCAGAATGTTCGTAAAGTTTTGTAACATCGCCGGACGTGTGTCGAACTAAGGAGCGGATACGCTGGGGTTCTTATCCCGTCGGTGGTAAATGTTTTTTCCCATACATCATCTTTATTTTTTCAATTTCTTATATTATTTATTCATGTGATTTTAACAATATTTTTTTAATGTTTTAAAAATATTGAAGTAACATTGATTAGGCAATGAATATTTATATTATTGTGTTCGTCTACGATTTCCGCCAGATATGAAATTGCTTGTGAAAATTGGTAAGATTCCGTGAAAAGAATTTTGAAATCTACGTCTGTCATTTCCAGAAAATCAAGAAATCAATACTGTTTGAAATGGAATCTTTTTGCGGTTCCAATTGTTTTGACCATCTTAATCGGCTATGCCCTTTTAAATCTTATCACCTATACTTGCACAGTACCGAATGACAGGCTGTTGGAACTTCCAACTTCCAACTTGGTTTCACGTTAATTTTCAACATTATAAACAATTTTGCGACAACACATTTTTACGACTGTACAGTGAACCGGAGTATAATATAAAGGAATATATAAAATACCGTTCTTTACAGATCACATCTAGTTATTTACATAAATCTAGGAAATAGTTGTTATTGCATAATTATTTTCAATAAGGGTTATACAAATTCTGAATCAACATTTCACTATCAAAATATATAATAAAACATCGCAAACATTTAGCATTGTCAATATACTAAAATGCTTGATAATATCAATGTGCTGATCTTCCTGCTGTAACTCGCATCATGTCATTTTACGCCTGATTTTATTTCGAGCCGTTCGCTTCGTTGCGAGCAGCTCGCATCGTGCGAGTACTCGACTCGACTCGAAAAGCGAGTCCCGGCTCGACTGGACCCGAGCTCGGCTCGCATATGCGAGCTTGGCTGCAGGCCTAGTGCCAGGTGGGTGCTGGGATCGGTCGGTAACGGCCCCAATGTCGAGATACTCTCGTCGGTTGTGGAACTAAGAAAGTGGAACTATCACTGATCTCAAATACCAACATCGCTAAACATGCCGCGCTCGCTACCTAAATAGAACATTTGCTCGTGAATTACGGAAGAAACGTCAGTGACATAGGCAATAAATAAACGGATAATGCGTAGAATGAAAATAATTATTTTTTATTGTATAATTTCATTACACTATTATTGCCTTCTTATTTTCCATATTATTCACCATTGTAATCATTGTTTTATAATCGATAGTTTATAGGTGTAATTAATTAATTTGGAACTTATTGCGATATTTATAAAATAATGATTATTCAACAAAATATATTCTGTAATAGTTATAGAATGAAAAAAAAAAGAATAAATACAATATTCAAGTAATGACAAAATTCAATCGTTCTTATTGTGATCCGTAGTAACAAACACAGAAAATTATTTTTTTTTACTTATTTAACCGATAATACCACTTCTAATGCTGGACTGCAATTATTCAAGTAAAGGTAGTAACGAAATAAAAGTGTTATGTAATGAAACTAACTTTCGACGGATCTTATCCATATAAAGCTATTTGGTGGCAGTATTATTTGATTTATTCAAACTACGAGAAATTTTTTCATCTTTCATCTGTATCATTTATTCGAAGGCTTCAAATAAATGCTCGAATAACTTTTGCCGAGTGCCGAGCTTCAAAGACCCAGCGACGACAGACGACATACAATGTAAACGGATGGAGAATCGCGCACGTATGAAAGTTTAAACTTTCTGATTTTTTTGTTACAAACTGTGGTCGTAAAAAAAATGAAAAACCTCCAAAAAATCGGAAAAATGCTATTCTACTGTTTAGTTCCTTGTTAAAGTACTATAACAGGCAGTGTCGTCAATTTTTTTTAGATTTTTTGTTGTGGGACATCATCGTCAAAAAACAATAAAAACCGAATTTTTTCGACGTTTTTGCTATTAGGAGGAAAGTTACACTTGTTGGTTTTATCGCAGCTATATATTAAGTAATTTTTAGCATTATTAAATTGAAACAAGTAATTCTTTGACCTAAGAAATGTGATTTAAGAGAAAGAATAAATTGTATTTTGTGTGATATATACCAGAATGTTCGTAAAGTTTTGTAACATCGCCGGACGTGTCGAACTAAGGAGCGGATACGCTGGGGTTCTTATCCCGTCGGTGGTAAATGTTTTTTCCCATACATCATCTTTATTTTTTCAATTTCTTATATTATTTATTCATGTGATTTTAACAATATTTTTTTAATGTTTTAAAAATATTGAAGTAACATTGATTAGGCAATGAATATTTATATTATTGTGTTCGTCTACGATTTCCGCCAGATATGAAATTGCTTGTGAAAATTGGTAAGATTCCGTGAAAAGAATTTTGAACTCTACGTCTGTCATTTCCAGAAAATCAAGAAATCAATACTGTTTGAAATGGAATCTTTTTGCGGTTCCAATTGTTTTGACCATCTTAATCGGCTATGCCCTTTTAAATCTTATCACCTATACTTGCACAGTACCGAATGACAGGCTGTTGGAACTTCCAACTTCCAACTTGGTTTCACGTTAATTTTCAACATTATAAACAATTTTGCGACAACACATTTTTACGACTGTACACTGAACCCCGGAGTATAATATAAAGGAATATATAAAATACCGTTCTTTACAGATCACATCTAGTTATTTACATAAATCTAAATAGTTGTTATTGCATAATTATTTTCAATAAGGGTTATACAAATTCTGAATCAACATTTCACTATCAAAATATATAATAAAACATCGCAAACATTTAGCATTGTCAATATACTAAAATGCTTGATAATATCAATGTGCTGATCTTCCTGCTGTAACTCGCATCATGTCATTTTACGCCTGATTTTATTTCGAGCCGTTCGCTTCGTTGCGAGCAGCTCGCATCGTGCGAGTACTCGACTCGACTCGAAAAGCGAGTCCCGGCTCGACTGGACCCGAGCTCGGCTCGCATATGCGAGCTTGGCTGCAGGCCTAGTGCCAGGTGGGTGCTGGGATCGGTCGGTAACGGCCCCAATGTCGAGATACTCTCGTCGGTTGTGGAACTAAGAAAGTGGAACTATCACTGATCTCAAATACCAACATCGCTAAACATGCCGCGCTCGCTACCTAAATAGAACATTTGCTCGTGAATTACGGAAGAAACGTCAGTGACATAGGCAATAAATAAACGGATAATGCGTAGAATGAGAATAATTATTTTTTATTGTATAATTTCATTACACTATTATTGCCTTCTTATTTTCCATATTATTCACCATTGTAATCATTATTTTATAATCGATAGTTTATAGGTGAAATTAATTAATTTGGAACTTATTGCGATATTTATAAAATAATGATTATTCAACAAAATATATTCTGTAATAGTTATAGAATGAAAAAAAAAAGAATAAATACAATATTCAAGTAATGACAAAATTCAATCGTTCTTATTGTGATCCGTAGTAACAAACACAGAAAATTATTTTTTTTTACTTATTTAACCGATAATACCACTTCTAATGCTGGACTGCAATTATTCAAGTAAAGGTAGTAACGAAATAAAAGTGTTATGTAATGAAACTAACTTTCGACGGATCTTATCCATATAAAGCTATTTGGTGGCAGTATTATTGCTATTTGTACAGACACACAGATACACAGATTCTTATATCTTGCAATGCACGTTGTTTTTTTCTCCGTCAACCGATTTCGATGAAATTTTCAGCTTCTGTATCCCTAACATAGAGGTAGAGATAAAAGTTTTGAAAAGTGTCTGTCATTTTAAGTTTTAATTATAATTGTATTGATTGCTATTTTTTATACCTTATAGAATTGTTTCTTTACATTTAATATTCTTTATATTTTATCAGCAATAAACTTTATGTATAATCATTAATTGTATTGTTTAAATTTAACTTTCTGTGAGTAATTGTCAATACATATACATTAGTAACCACATCTATTTGTCCGCGGCGAAAACCAAGCTGTCGAACTCGAGACGGGAAGGACTCGCCGCGTCTCTTTCTTTTCATATGCTGTCCTTCTTTGCGTCCGAAACTTCCGTCGTTCATTACACAAGTAAATATCATCGGAATTTTGTCATATTTGGTACCGTTTTCCTTAGAAAAATGCCACGAGTATGTTGGTGAAAGTCCGATAGAAAAATAATTAATAATGAAAAAGTTTATTTTTTTATTTAAAGGCCTGAGCTCACGCCAGTCTTTCATCTTTTCCGAACGCTTCGACTCTCCGCGGCTCTTTCTTTCCCATACGCTGTCCTTTTTCGCGTCCGAAACATCAATCGTTCATTACACAAGCAATTATCGTCGGAATTATATCATATTTGGTTTCATTTTAATCAGAAAAATGTCACGAATATGTTGGTAAAAGTTAAAAAAAAAAAGAATAACGAAAAATAAAGAAGTTTTGTGATTGGATTAGTAGTGGTCTTCTGGTCTCACACCGATATAGCCGACAATGTGTGGCCCACTCCTCGGGGAGGACGCTTCTCTAGTTTCGCTGTCCGCTTCTCCGTGCCACATTATATGTATCGTAGACGGATATTCTCTCCTTTTGAATGCCAGTCATTCTGGTGTGCCCAGAGTTGGGCATTATTAGATAAAAATTATTTA
The DNA here is from genome assembly GCF_050948215.1 of Halictus rubicundus. Lineage (NCBI taxonomy): Eukaryota > Metazoa > Arthropoda > Insecta > Hymenoptera > Halictidae > Halictus > Halictus rubicundus. The sequence goes on along the minus strand of NW_027488855.1, from coordinate 14,364 downwards.
AATAACGATTCGAATAAAAGATACTTCATCTTTATTCGTTATTCGAAGGTTCGAATAAAAAAGGTATCCTTATTCGACGAGTATCGAATAAATAATTTTATTCGACGAGAATTTATCCGACGAATAAAGATACTTTTTTTTATTCGAAGCGGATTTATTCAAACTACGAGAAATTTTTTCATCTTTCATCTGTATCATTTATTCGAAGGCTTCAAATAAATGCTCGAATAACTTTTGCCGAGTGCCGAGCTTCAAAGACCCAGCGACGACAAGACGACATACAATGTAAACGGATGGAGAATCGCGCAGGTATGAAAGTTTAAACTTTCAGATTTTTTTGTTACAAACTGTGGTCGTAAACAAAAAATGAAAAACCTCCAAAAAATCGGAAAAATGCAGATTTCTCAAAAATTTGAAAACATGCTATTCTACTGTTTAGTTCCTTGTTAAAGTACTATAACAGGCAGTGTCGTCAATTTTTTTTAGATTTTTTGTTGTGGGACATCATCGTCAAAAAACAATAAAAACCGAATTTTTTCGACGTTTTTGCTATTAGGAGGAAAGTTACACTTGTTGGTTTTATCGCAGCTATATATTAAGTAATTTTTAGCATTATTAAATTGAAACAAGTAATTCTTTGACCTAAGAAATGTGATTTAAGAGAAAGAATAAATTGTATTTTGTGTGATATATACCAGAATGTTCGTAAAGTTTTGTAACATCGCCGGACGTGTGTCGAACTAAGGAGCGGATACGCTGGGGTTCTTATCCCGTCGGTGGTAAATGTTTTTTCCCATACATCATCTTTATTTTTTCAATTTCTTATATTATTTATTCATGTGATTTTAACAATATTTTTTTAATGTTTTAAAAATATTGAAGTAACATTGATTAGGCAATGAATATTTATATTATTGTGTTCGTCTACGATTTCCGCCAGATATGAAATTGCTTGTGAAAATTGGTAAGATTCCGTGAAAAGAATTTTGAACTCTACGTCTGTCATTTCCAGAAAATCAAGAAATCAATACTGTTTGAAATGGAATCTTTTTGCGGTTCCAATTGTTTTGACCATCTTAATCGGCTATGCCCTTTTAAATCTTATCACCTATACTTGCACAGTACCGAATGACAGGCTGTTGGAACTTCCAACTTCCAACTTGGTTTCACGTTAATTTTCAACATTATAAACAATTTTGCGACAACACATTTTTACGACTGTACAGTGAACCGGAGTATAATGTAAAGGAATATATAAAATACCGTTCTTTACAGATCACATCTAGTTATTTACATAAATCTAAATTGTTGTTATTGCATAATTATTTTCAATAAGGGTTATACAAATTCTGAATCAACATTTCACTATCAAAATATATAATAAAACATCGCAAACATTTAGCATTGTCAATATACTAAAATGCTTGATAATATCAATGTGCTGATCTTCCTGCTGTAACTCGCATCATGTCATTTTACGCCTGATTTTATTTCGAGCCGTTCGCTTCGTTGCGAGCAGCTCGCATCGTGCGAGTACTCGACTCGACTCGAAAAGCGAGTCCCGGCTCGACTGGACCCGAGCTCGGCTCGCATATGCGAGCTTGGCTGCAGGCCTAGTGCCAGGTGGGTGCTGGGATCGGTCGGTAACGGCCCCAATGTCGAGATACTCTCGTCGGTTGTGGAACTAAGAAACTGGAACTATCACTGATCTCAAATACCAACATCGCTAAACATGCCGCGCTCGCTACCTAAATAGAACATTTGCTCGTGAATTACGGAAGAAACGTCAGTGACATAGGCAATAAATAAACGGATAATGCGTAGAATGAGAATAATTATTTTTTATTGTATAATTTCATTACACTATTATTGCCTTCTTATTTTCCATATTGTGCACCATTGTAATCATTGTTTTATAATCGATAGTTTATAGGTGAAATTAATTAATTTGGAACTTATTGCGATATTTATAAAATAATGATTATTCAACAAAATATATTCTGTAATAGTTATAGAATAAACAAAAAGAATAAATACAATATTCAAGTAATGACAAAATTCAATCGTTCTTATTGTGATCCGTAGTAACAAACACAGAAAATTATTTTTTTACTTATTTAACCGATAATACCACTTCTAATGCTGGACTGCAATTATTCAAGTAAAGGTAGTAACGAAATAAAAGTGTTATGTAATGAAACTAACTTTCGACGGATCTTATCCATATAAAGCTATTTGGTGGGCAGTATTATTTGATTTATTCAAACTACGAGAAATTTTTTCATCTTTCATCTGTATCATTTATTCGAAGGCTTCAAATAAATGCTCGAATAACTTTTGCCGAGTGCCGAGCTTCAAAGACCCAGCGACGACAGACGACATACAATGTAAACGGATGGAGAATCGCGCACGTATGAAAGTTTAAACTTTCTGATTTTTTTGTTACAAACTGTGGTCGTAAAAAAATGAAAAACCTCCAAAAAATCGGAAAAATGCAGATTTCTCAAAAATTTGAAAACATGCTATTCTACTGTTTAGTTCCTTGTTAAAGTACTATAACAGGCAGTGTCGTCAATTTTTTTTAGATTTTTTGTTGTGGGACATCATCGTCAAAAAACAATAAAAACCGAATTTTTTCGACGTTTTTGCTATTAGGAGGAAAGTTACACTTGTTGGTTTTATCGCAGCTATATATTAAGTAATTTTTAGCATTATTAAATTGAAACAAGTAATTCTTTGACCTAAGAAATGTGATTTAAGAGAAAGAATAAATTGTATTTTGTGTGATATATACCAGAATGTTCGTAAAGTTTTGTAACATCGCCGGACGTGTGTCGAACTAAGGAGCGGATACGCTGGGGTTCTTATCCCGTCGGTGGTAAATGTTTTTTCCCATACATCATCTTTATTTTTTCAATTTCTTATATTATTTATTCATGTGATTTTAACAATATTTTTTTAATGTTTTAAAAATATTGAAGTAACATTGATTAGGCAATGAATATTTATATTATTGTGTTCGTCTACGATTTCCGCCAGATATGAAATTGCTTGTGAAAATTGGTAAGATTCCGTGAGAAGAATTTTGAACTCTACGTCTGTCATTTCCAGAAAATCAAGAAATCAATACTGTTTGAAATGGAATCTTTTTGCGGTTCCAATTGTTTTGACCATCTTAATCGGCTATGCCCTTTTAAATCTTATCACCTATACTTGCACAGTACCGAATGACAGGCTGTTGGAACTTCCAACTTCCAACTTGGTTTCACGTTAATTTTCAACATTATAAACAATTTTGCGACAACACATTTTTACGACTGTACAGTGAACCGGAGTATAATGTAAAGGAATATATAAAATACCGTTCTTTACAGATCACATCTAGTTATTTACATAAATCTAAATTGTTGTTATTGCATAATTATTTTCAATAAGGGTTATACAAATTCTGAATCAACATTTCACTATCAAAATATATAATAAAACATCGCAAACATTTAGCATTGTCAATATACTAAAATGCTTGATAATATCAATGTGCTGATCTTCCTGCTGTAACTCGCATCATGTCATTTTACGCCTGATTTTATTTCGAGCCGTTCGCTTCGTTGCGAGCAGCTCGCATCGTGCGAGTACTCGACTCGACTCGAAAAGCGAGTCCCGGCTCGACTGGACCCGAGCTCGGCTCGCATATGCGAGCTTGGCTGCAGGCCTAGTGCCAGGTGGGTGCTGGGATCGGTCGGTAACGGCCCCAATGTCGAGATACTCTCGTCGGTTGTGGAACTAAGAAACTGGAACTATCACTGATCTCAAATACCAACATCGCTAAACATGCCGCGCTCGCTACCTAAATAGAACATTTGCTCGTGAATTACGGAAGAAACGTCAGTGACATAGGCAATAAATAAACGGATAATGCGTAGAATGAGAATAATTATTTTTTATTGTATAATTTCATTACACTATTATTGCCTTCTTATTTTCCATATTGTGCACCATTGTAATCATTGTTTTATAATCGATAGTTTATAGGTGAAATTAATTAATTTGGAACTTATTGCGATATTTATAAAATAATGATTATTCAACAAAATATATTCTGTAATAGTTATAGAATAAACAAAAAGAATAAATACAATATTCAAGTAATGACAAAATTCAATCGTTCTTATTGTGATCCGTAGTAACAAACACAGAAAATTATTTTTTTACTTATTTAACCGATAATACCACTTCTAATGCTGGACTGCAATTATTCAAGTAAAGGTAGTAACGAAATAAAAGTGTTATGTAATGAAACTAACTTTCGACGGATCTTATCCATATAAAGCTATTTGGTGGGCAGTATTATTTGATTTATTCAAACTACGAGAAATTTTTTCATCTTTCATCTGTATCATTTATTCGAAGGCTTCAAATAAATGCTCGAATAACTTTTGCCGAGTGCCGAGCTTCAAAGACCCAGCGACGACAAGACGACATACAATGTAAACGGATGGAGAATCGCGCAGGTATGAAAGTTTAAACTTTCAGATTTTTTTGTTACAAACTGTGGTCGTAAACAAAAAATGAAAAACCTCCAAAAAATCGGAAAAATGCAGATTTCTCAAAAATTTGAAAACATGCTATTCTACTGTTTAGTTCCTTGTTAAAGTACTATAACAGGCAGTGTCGTCAATTTTTTTTAGATTTTTTGTTGTGGGACATCATCGTCAAAAAACAATAAAAACCGAATTTTTTCGACGTTTTTGCTATTAGGAGGAAAGTTACACTTGTTGGTTTTATCGCAGCTATATATTAAGTAATTTTTAGCATTATTAAATTGAAACAAGTAATTCTTTGACCTAAGAAATGTGATTTAAGAGAAAGAATAAATTGTATTTTGTGTGATATATACCAGAATGTTCGTAAAGTTTTGTAACATCGCCGGACGTGTGTCGAACTAAGGAGCGGATACGCTGGGGTTCTTATCCCGTCGGTGGTAAATGTTTTTTCCCATACATCATCTTTATTTTTTCAATTTCTTATATTATTTATTCATGTGATTTTAACAATATTTTTTTAATGTTTTAAAAATATTGAAGTAACATTGATTAGGCAATGAATATTTATATTATTGTGTTCGTCTACGATTTCCGCCAGATATGAAATTGCTTGTGAAAATTGGTAAGATTCCGTGAAAAGAATTTTGAACTCTACGTCTGTCATTTCCAGAAAATCAAGAAATCAATACTGTTTGAAATGGAATCTTTTTGCGGTTCCAATTGTTTTGACCATCTTAATCGGCTATGCCCTTTTAAATCTTATCACCTATACTTGCACAGTACCGAATGACAGGCTGTTGGAACTTCCAACTTCCAACTTGGTTTCACGTTAATTTTCAACATTATAAACAATTTTGCGACAACACATTTTTACGACTGTACAGTGAACCGGAGTATAATGTAAAGGAATATATAAAATACCGTTCTTTACAGATCACATCTAGTTATTTACATAAATCTAAATTGTTGTTATTGCATAATTATTTTCAATAAGGGTTATACAAATTCTGAATCAACATTTCACTATCAAAATATATAATAAAACATCGCAAACATTTAGCATTGTCAATATACTAAAATGCTTGATAATATCAATGTGCTGATCTTCCTGCTGTAACTCGCATCATGTCATTTTACGCCTGATTTTATTTCGAGCCGTTCGCTTCGTTGCGAGCAGCTCGCATCGTGCGAGTACTCGACTCGACTCGAAAAGCGAGTCCCGGCTCGACTGGACCCGAGCTCGGCTCGCATATGCGAGCTTGGCTGCAGGCCTAGTGCCAGGTGGGTGCTGGGATCGGTCGGTAACGGCCCCAATGTCGAGATACTCTCGTCGGTTGTGGAACTAAGAAACTGGAACTATCACTGATCTCAAATACCAACATCGCTAAACATGCCGCGCTCGCTACCTAAATAGAACATTTGCTCGTGAATTACGGAAGAAACGTCAGTGACATAGGCAATAAATAAACGGATAATGCGTAGAATGAGAATAATTATTTTTTATTGTATAATTTCATTACACTATTATTGCCTTCTTATTTTCCATATTGTGCACCATTGTAATCATTGTTTTATAATCGATAGTTTATAGGTGAAATTAATTAATTTGGAACTTATTGCGATATTTATAAAATAATGATTATTCAACAAAATATATTCTGTAATAGTTATAGAATAAACAAAAAGAATAAATACAATATTCAAGTAATGACAAAATTCAATCGTTCTTATTGTGATCCGTAGTAACAAACACAGAAAATTATTTTTTTACTTATTTAACCGATAATACCACTTCTAATGCTGGACTGCAATTATTCAAGTAAAGGTAGTAACGAAATAAAAGTGTTATGTAATGAAACTAACTTTCGACGGATCTTATCCATATAAAGCTATTTGGTGGGCAGTATTATTTGATTTATTCAAACTACGAGAAATTTTTTCATCTTTCATCTGTATCATTTATTCGAAGGCTTCAAATAAATGCTCGAATAACTTTTGCCGAGTGCCGAGCTTCAAAGACCCAGCGACGACAAGACGACATACAATGTAAACGGATGGAGAATCGCGCAGGTATGAAAGTTTAAACTTTCAGATTTTTTTGTTACAAACTGTGGTCGTAAACAAAAAATGAAAAACCTCCAAAAAATCGGAAAAATGCAGATTTCTCAAAAATTTGAAAACATGCTATTCTACTGTTTAGTTCCTTGTTAAAGTACTATAACAGGCAGTGTCGTCAATTTTTTTTAGATTTTTTGTTGTGGGACATCATCGTCAAAAAACAATAAAAACCGAATTTTTTCGACGTTTTTGCTATTAGGAGGAAAGTTACACTTGTTGGTTTTATCGCAGCTATATATTAAGTAATTTTTAGCATTATTAAATTGAAACAAGTAATTCTTTGACCTAAGAAATGTGATTTAAGAGAAAGAATAAATTGTATTTTGTGTGATATATACCAGAATGTTCGTAAAGTTTTGTAACATCGCCGGACGTGTGTCGAACTAAGGAGCGGATACGCTGGGGTTCTTATCCCGTCGGTGGTAAATGTTTTTTCCCATACATCATCTTTATTTTTTCAATTTCTTATATTATTTATTCATGTGATTTTAACAATATTTTTTTAATGTTTTAAAAATATTGAAGTAACATTGATTAGGCAATGAATATTTATATTATTGTGTTCGTCTACGATTTCCGCCAGATATGAAATTGCTTGTGAAAATTGGTAAGATTCCGTGAAAAGAATTTTGAACTCTACGTCTGTCATTTCCAGAAAATCAAGAAATCAATACTGTTTGAAATGGAATCTTTTTGCGGTTCCAATTGTTTTGACCATCTTAATCGGCTATGCCCTTTTAAATCTTATCACCTATACTTGCACAGTACCGAATGACAGGCTGTTGGAACTTCCAACTTCCAACTTGGTTTCACGTTAATTTTCAACATTATAAACAATTTTGCGACAACACATTTTTACGACTGTACAGTGAACCGGAGTATAATGTAAAGGAATATATAAAATACCGTTCTTTACAGATCACATCTAGTTATTTACATAAATCTAAATTGTTGTTATTGCATAATTATTTTCAATAAGGGTTATACAAATTCTGAATCAACATTTCACTATCAAAATATATAATAAAACATCGCAAACATTTAGCATTGTCAATATACTAAAATGCTTGATAATATCAATGTGCTGATCTTCCTGCTGTAACTCGCATCATGTCATTTTACGCCTGATTTTATTTCGAGCCGTTCGCTTCGTTGCGAGCAGCTCGCATCGTGCGAGTACTCGACTCGACTCGAAAAGCGAGTCCCGGCTCGACTGGACCCGAGCTCGGCTCGCATATGCGAGCTTGGCTGCAGGCCTAGTGCCAGGTGGGTGCTGGGATCGGTCGGTAACGGCCCCAATGTCGAGATACTCTCGTCGGTTGTGGAACTAAGAAACTGGAACTATCACTGATCTCAAATACCAACATCGCTAAACATGCCGCGCTCGCTACCTAAATAGAACATTTGCTCGTGAATTACGGAAGAAACGTCAGTGACATAGGCAATAAATAAACGGATAATGCGTAGAATGAGAATAATTATTTTTTATTGTATAATTTCATTACACTATTATTGCCTTCTTATTTTCCATATTGTGCACCATTGTAATCATTGTTTTATAATCGATAGTTTATAGGTGAAATTAATTAATTTGGAACTTATTGCGATATTTATAAAATAATGATTATTCAACAAAATATATTCTGTAATAGTTATAGAATAAACAAAAAGAATAAATACAATATTCAAGTAATGACAAAATTCAATCGTTCTTATTGTGATCCGTAGTAACAAACACAGAAAATTATTTTTTTACTTATTTAACCGATAATACCACTTCTAATGCTGGACTGCAATTATTCAAGTAAAGGTAGTAACGAAATAAAAGTGTTATGTAATGAAACTAACTTTCGACGGATCTTATCCATATAAAGCTATTTGGTGGGCAGTATTATTTGATTTATTCAAACTACGAGAAATTTTTTCATCTTTCATCTGTATCATTTATTCGAAGGCTTCAAATAAATGCTCGAATAACTTTTGCCGAGTGCCGAGCTTCAAAGACCCAGCGACGACAGACGACATACAATGTAAACGGATGGAGAATCGCGCACGTATGAAAGTTTAAACTTTCTGATTTTTTTGTTACAAACTGTGGTCGTAAAAAAATGAAAAACCTCCAAAAAATCGGAAAAATGCAGATTTCTCAAAAATTTGAAAACATGCTATTCTACTGTTTAGTTCCTTGTTAAAGTACTATAACAGGCAGTGTCGTCAATTTTTTTTAGATTTTTTGTTGTGGGACATCATCGTCAAAAAACAATAAAAACCGAATTTTTTCGACGTTTTTGCTATTAGGAGGAAAGTTACACTTGTTGGTTTTATCGCAGCTATATATTAAGTAATTTTTAGCATTATTAAATTGAAACAAGTAATTCTTTGACCTAAGAAATGTGATTTAAGAGAAAGAATAAATTGTATTTTGTGTGATATATACCAGAATGTTCGTAAAGTTTTGTAACATCGCCGGACGTGTCGAACTAAGGAGCGGATACGCTGGGGTTCTTATCCCGTCGGTGGTAAATGTTTTTTCCCATACATCATCTTTATTTTTTCAATTTCTTATATTATTTATTCATGTGATTTTAACAATATTTTTTTAATGTTTTAAAAATATTGAAGTAACATTGATTAGGCAATGAATATTTATATTATTGTGTTCGTCTACGATTTCCGCCAGATATGAAATTGCTTGTGAAAATTGGTAAGATTCCGTGAAAAGAATTTTGAACTCTACGTCTGTCATTTCCAGAAAATCAAGAAATCAATACTGTTTGAAATGGAATCTTTTTGCGGTTCCAATTGTTTTGACCATCTTAATCGGCTATGCCCTTTTAAATCTTATCACCTATACTTGCACAGTACCGAATGACAGGCTGTTGGAACTTCCAACTTCCAACTTGGTTTCACGTTAATTTTCAACATTATAAACAATTTTGCGACAACACATTTTTACGACTGTACACTGAACCCCGGAGTATAATATAAAGGAATATATAAAATACCGTTCTTTACAGATCACATCTAGTTATTTACATAAATCTAAATAGTTGTTATTGCATAATTATTTTCAATAAGGGTTATACAAATTCTGAATCAACATTTCACTATCAAAATATATAATAAAACATCGCAAACATTTAGCATTGTCAATATACTAAAATGCTTGATAATATCAATGTGCTGATCTTCCTGCTGTAACTCGCATCATGTCATTTTACGCCTGATTTTATTTCGAGCCGTTCGCTTCGTTGCGAGCAGCTCGCATCGTGCGAGTACTCGACTCGACTCGAAAAGCGAGTCCCGGCTCGACTGGACCCGAGCTCGGCTCGCATATGCGAGCTTGGCTGCAGGCCTAGTGCCAGGTGGGTGCTGGGATCGGTCGGTAACGGCCCCAATGTCGAGATACTCTCGTCGGTTGTGGAACTAAGAAAGTGGAACTATCACTGATCTCAAATACCAACATCGCTAAACATGCCGCGCTCGCTACCTAAATAGAACATTTGCTCGTGAATTACGGAAGAAACGTCAGTGACATAGGCAATAAATAAACGGATAATGCGTAGAATGAAAATAATTATTTTTTATTGTATAATTTCATTACACTATTATTGCCTTCTTATTTTCCATATTATTCACCATTGTAATCATTGTTTTATAATCGATAGTTTATAGGTGTAATTAATTAATTTGGAACTTATTGCGATATTTATAAAATAATGATTATTCAACAAAATATATTCTGTAATAGTTATAGAATGAAAAAAAAAAGAATAAATACAATATTCAAGTAATGACAAAATTCAATCGTTCTTATTGTGATCCGTAGTAACAAACACAGAAAATTATTTTTTTTTACTTATTTAACCGATAATACCACTTCTAATGCTGGACTGCAATTATTCAAGTAAAGGTAGTAACGAAATAAAAGTGTTATGTAATGAAACTAACTTTCGACGGATCTTATCCATATAAAGCTATTTGGTGGCAGTATTATTTGATTTATTCAAACTACGAGAAATTTTTTCATCTTTCATCTGTATCATTTATTCGAAGGCTTCAAATAAATGCTCGAATAACTTTTGCCGAGTGCCGAGCTTCAAAGACCCAGCGACGACAGACGACATACAATGTAAACGGATGGAGAATCGCGCACGTATGAAAGTTTAAACTTTCTGATTTTTTTGTTACAAACTGTGGTCGTAAAAAAAATGAAAAACCTCCAAAAAATCGGAAAAATGCTATTCTACTGTTTAGTTCCTTGTTAAAGTACTATAACAGGCAGTGTCGTCAATTTTTTTTAGATTTTTTGTTGTGGGACATCATCGTCAAAAAACAATAAAAACCGAATTTTTTCGACGTTTTTGCTATTAGGAGGAAAGTTACACTTGTTGGTTTTATCGCAGCTATATATTAAGTAATTTTTAGCATTATTAAATTGAAACAAGTAATTCTTTGACCTAAGAAATGTGATTTTAGAGAAAGAATAAATTGTATTTTGTGTGATATATACCAGAATGTTCGTAAAGTTTTGTAACATCGCCGGACGTGTGTCGAACTAAGGAGCGGATACGCTGGGGTTCTTATCCCGTCGGTGGTAAATGTTTTTTCCCATACATCATCTTTATTTTTTCAATTTCTTATATTATTTATTCATGTGATTTTAACAATATTTTTTTAATGTTTTAAAAATATTGAAGTAACATTGATTAGGCAATGAATATTTATATTATTGTGTTCGTCTACGATTTCCGCCAGATATGAAATTGCTTGTGAAAATTGGTAAGATTCCGTGAAAAGAATTTTGAACTCTACGTCTGTCATTTCCAGAAAATCAAGAAATCAATACTGTTTGAAATGGAATCTTTTTGCGGTTCCAATTGTTTTGACCATCTTAATCGGCTATGCCCTTTTAAATCTTATCACCTATACTTGCACAGTACCGAATGACAGGCTGTTGGAACTTCCAACTTCCAACTTGGTTTCACGTTAATTTTCAACATTATAAACAATTTTGCGACAACACATTTTTACGACTGTACAGTGAACCGGAGTATAATATAAAGGAATATATAAAATACCGTTCTTTACAGATCACATCTAGTTATTTACATAAATCTAGGAAATAGTTGTTATTGCATAATTATTTTCAATAAGGGTTATACAAATTCTGAATCAACATTTCACTATCAAAATATATAATAAAACATCGCAAACATTTAGCATTGTCAATATACTAAAATGCTTGATAATATCAATGTGCTGATCTTCCTGCTGTAACTCGCATCATGTCATTTTACGCCTGATTTTATTTCGAGCCGTTCGCTTCGTTGCGAGCAGCTCGCATCATGCGAGTACTCGACTCGACTCGAAAAGCGAGTCCCGGCTCGACTGGACCCGAGCTCGGCTCGCATATGCGAGCTTGGCTGCAGGCCTAGTGCCAGGTGGGTGCTGGGATCGGTCGGTAACGGCCCCAATGTCGAGATACTCTCGTCGGTTGTGGAACTAAGAAAGTGGAACTATCACTGATCTCAAATACCAACATCGCTAAACATGCCGCGCTCGCTACCTAAATAGAACATTTGCTCGTGAATTACGGAAGAAACGTCAGTGACATAGGCAATAAATAAACGGATAATGCGTAGAATGAGAATAATTATTTTTTTATTGTATAATTTCATTACACTATTATTGCCTTCTTATTTTCCATATTATTCACCATTGTAATCATTATTTTATAATCGATAGTTTATAGGTGAAATTAATTAATTTGGAACTTATTGCGATATTTATAAAATAATGATTATTCAACAAAATATATTCTGTAATAGTTATAGAATAAAAAAAAAAAAGAATAAATACAATATTCAAGTAATGACAAAATTCAATCGTTCTTATTGTGATCCGTAGTAACAAACACAGAAAATTATTTTTTTACTTATTTAACCGATAATACCACTTCTAATGCTGGACTGCAATTATTCAAGTAAAGGTAGTAACGAAATAAAAGTGTTATGTAATGAAACTAACTTTCGACGGATCTTATCCATATAAAGCTATTTGGTGGCAGTATTATTGCTATTTGTACAGACACACAGATACACAGATTCTTATATCTTGCAATGCACGTTGTTTTTTTCTCCGTCAACCGATTTCGATGAAATTTTCAGCTTCTGTATCCCTAACATAGAGGTAGAGATAAAAGTTTTGAAAAGTGTCTGTCATTTTAAGTTTTAATTATAATTGTATTGATTGCTATTTTTTATACCTTATAGAATTGTTTCTTTACATTTAATATTCTTTATATTTTATCAGCAATAAACTTTATGTATAATCATTAATTGTATTGTTAAATTTAACTTTCTGTGAGTAATTGTCAATACATATACATTAGTAACCACATCTATTTGTCCGCGGCGAAAACCAAGCTGTCGAACTCGAGACGGGAAGGACTCGCCGCGTCTCTTTCTTTTCATATGCTGTCCTTCTTTGCGTCCGAAACTTCCGTCGTTCATTACACAAGTAAATATCATCGGAATTTTGTCATATTTGGTACCGTTTTCCTTAGAAAAATGCCACGAGTATGTTGGTGAAAGTCCGATAGAAAAATAATTAATAATGAAAAAGTTTATTTTTTTATTTAAAGGCCTGAGCTCACGCCAGTCTTTCATCTTTTCCGAACGCTTCGACTCTCCGCGGCTCTTTCTTTCCCATACGCTGTCCTTTTTCGCGTCCGAAACATCAATCGTTCATTACACAAGCAATTATCGTCGGAATTATATCATATTTGATTTCATTTTAATCAGAAAAATGTCACGAATATGTTGGTAAAAGTTAAAAAAAAAAAAAATAACGAAAAATAAAGAAGTTTTGTGATTGGATTAGTAGTGGTCTTCTGGTCTCACACCGATATAGCCGACAATGTGTGGCCCACTCCTCGGGGAGGACGCTTCTCTAGTTTCGCTGTCCGCTTCTCCGTGCAACATTATATGTGTCGTAGACGGATATTCTCTCCTTTTGAATGCCAGTCATTCTGGTGTGCCCAGAGTTGGGCATTATTAGATAAAAATTATTTAAATAACGATTCGAATAAAAGATACTTCATCTTTATTCGTTATTCGAAGGTTCGAATAAAAAAGGTATCCTTATTCGACGAGTATCGAATAAATAATTTTATTCGACGAGAATTTATCCGACGAATAAAGATACTTTTTTTTATTCGAAGCGGATTTATTCAAACTACGAGAAATTTTTTCATCTTTCATCTGTATCATTTATTCGAAGGCTTCAAATAAATGCTCGAATAACTTTTGCCGAGTGCCGAGCTTCAAAGACCCAGCGACGACAGACGACATACAATGTAAACGGATGGAGAATCGCGCACGTATGAAAGTTTAAACTTTCAGATTGTGCAATATATCCTCATGAAATTGTGACGAGCGAATGGAGGGGATTTTCCTGATGAAAATGAGATCAAATTCGGGTGTAATCGACCAAGTTTCACTGATACGTAATGTTACGATAAAAATTACAATCTCATTAAAGACAGTCCAAATGATGTCGTGTTTAGACTCATTTTGATCGGGATGAGCTCTACAACTCATTCGTATTAACAATATTGTTCTGATTAAAAACATAAAAGCATAAATTGCCAATAATGTTGGATTCTCCATCTGCTTACATTGTAGGCTGTTGGTCGGTC